>NC_088794.1:12897396-13191746 GCF_011386835.1 Chrysemys picta bellii | reverse complement strand
ACCTGTGACTTTTAGTAAATTTACTGTAACTGCTCCATACTTTTTTATACAAAATGCCGTGAGAAATCTGCAATCTGACTCAGGGTGGTTCTATCCTATGTTGCTTATGCAGCACCAAGCGCCTGTTCCCACGTGCGTCATGCGCCTCATGGGTCTTGTTTGATGCTTAAATTGTAGCTTGCCCAGGAAACTGGCAGCAGCTGGCACAACGGGGCCCTGATCCAGAACTAGGGGCTCTAACTGCTAACAAACAGGGTCCGGGTTTTGTTTTCACACTGATTTTGGTTTTACTTCAATCACAGGTTTTTATTTACACGTTTCTGGTTCTGCACTGGCTCCTGTTTTATAGCACAAGGCCTGTTCCCCAGTGTTTGCGCTGGTTAAACGATATTGGTTTGAAACTAGTTGAGGGGCTACAATCCCCTCACATGGACGCAGTGAGACTGGTATAAAGCTGTTTAGCACAACGTAGTTTATTCCTGGGGGGAAGTCAGTCCCTTTCAACAAATTCCTTCTAAAGAAGTCATTCGCCCTCGGCCTCACGCTTCATTCTTTGTGCAAAACTAAAACTAAACTAAAATTCTCAAGGAGGGGAAGGGAAGGGAAAGGTTGAGGAGATGACAAGTCACTCAAGGCTTGTATGATATAACCTGAAAACCATGTCTGTATGGTTTCAAAACCCAATCAGTGACACTGCTGACCTGGAAGGAGTTAATGGTTGCCACACAGCGGGCCTTTGATCTACAGGCTGCATTAAGGCTGAGGGCTGTGCTAAGCATTGACACTGAAGCAATGTAAGTGACAACGATTTTGTGCCACTGAGAGAGCAGGAGGAGAGGGGGATGTGACAAAGGCCATTCCACCCCCTCTCCCTCACACCCAGCCCATACACCAAGGTACTCCAAGTCATGCCCCACAGGATGATTTCGTCTGGCCCCCAAACACATCCGCTCATCCAACAGCAGCTGCCTGGAACGTGGGGCAGTTTTAGAGCATTACAATGAAACGCTGCAAGTGCCAGAGACCTTCTCTACAAAATGGCGTCCTCCGGGTGGCGTAACCTCGCACTCATTGTATGTGACTTACTCCTGGGGAGAATTCTGTGCTACTGCGCGCACGCATATTTAAGGAGCCCTGCAGATTTCTAATTTTTCCATGCAGAAAAAAAGCTTCTGCCAAAACGTTGCTGTAGTTCCGCCTTTTGCCCACCAAAGGGTGCTGTGGTGATAGAACAAAGTTGCAGTTCCCTGCAGCGAGGGAGTCAGGGGCTGTGGGGTGGCTTGTGGGGGGAAGGAAGGGGTCAGACAGGTGCCCATAAGGGCTAGTGGGGGAGAACAGACTGGGGCAGGGGCTGAATGGGAATGGAGGCACAGGGCCACAGGGGAAGGGAGGTGCAGAGACACATGGTGATGGGGGAGGTTTGCAGAGCTACATAGGGACAGAGGGGTGGCTGGGTGGGGGCATAGAGACATATGGCAATAGGGGCAGATGTGCCTAACTGAATGGGAGAGGCTAGGGGTCGGCCAGGGTTTGCATGGGGGAAGCTCCCTAACAAATCCCTCTCCTCCCCCTCCCCCCAAAAGCCTGTTCCATACTTTTCCCACCCATACACAACAACCCTCCAAGTTCACACCCAGGCTCCCTTCTCAGCAATTTACTTCTCTCTCCCTCAGCTCCTCCATTACCCCTGACTCCCCCAAGCTTTTGGACTGCTTCTGAATGGTGTGGGCAATACGTTTCTGTAGTGTAGTTTAAATGAATGATTACTCAGAGTTCTGTATTAATACCCCTAGTAAGAAATCTATTTGTCAAAAAACGTTTCCTGAATCTTTTTTGTTGTTACAGACATACTTGCTTTGAGGTATTTTGAAATAAATAACCAAAAATAATTGAAACTGGTGTGATTATATTGTGTTATTCTGACAAATAAAATATGCAGAATTTTAAAATATTGTGTGCAGAACTTTTAATTTTTTGGCGCAGAATTCCACCAGGAGTAATGACTGATCCTGCTCTGCCCCGAGTCATTCCCAGCTTTCTCCTTGATTGCTGGGGACAAGTTTCTCCAGTCTGAGAGGTCACGTGAGAAATGAAGTGGCAATGAGGGAGTGGGGTGGATGCTCCCTGGGTGAAGCCAGTGACTCAGGGATGCTCTCCCAGGCTGCGAGCAGGTTTTTGCCCCTGTCTGAACTATGTCTGGATCCAGGTGCCCAGGGCCATAGGACACCAGCACACACAGCTTGAGCCAGAAGGGGCAGCAGTATGAAGCCCATTTGAAAAATCTCGAGGGCACCCCTGCCTTGGTATGATTTTCTGAGGTGTGTGAAGCCTAAAAGAAAGTGTTGTGGTCTACGGACCAACAGACATCTCTTTCTACCCAGGTGCTTGTCTGACCCCCAAGTGCCAGTGATCCACTGACACACACAGATGAAGTTTATCCTCAGAGCTGCAATGCCCTTCCCATTACACACTTGAGGAACCTGAGGCATGGTGCAGCTGTAGTGACTCACTTCTAGAAATGAACCAAGATGTTTTCAATCCTACTACAATGTCCTACCCACTTGGTAATTGCAGCTCCCATATTCTCCCCCCACCACGGAGACCTCTCTCTTTCCCCCAGCATCCTCTGAAATCTCCCACCCCACATTGTCCCATATCACTATCCCACCCCTCTTCCAAGTTCATCACCTCCCCATCTCCAATCCATTTCTCTTTCGAAACTTTAGGGCCCCATCATTTTTAGGTACCATTGTAGGTCACAGATAGCCAATGAGTAGGAAAGACAGGAAGTATGATAGTAAAACCCCCTGGCTTAACCAGATCTTCAATGACCTGAAACTCAAAACAGTCAGACAAGAAGTGGAAACTAGATCAAATTACAAAGGATGAATATTAAAAAAACAAAACCCAACAAGCATGTAGGGACAAAATTAGAAAGGCCAAGGCAAAAAACTATATTAAAATAACTAGGGCTATAAAGGGGAACAAGAAAGCCTTTTACAAATATATGGGAAGCAAGAGGAAGACCATGGACAGGCTAGGCCCATTACTAAATGAGGAGGGAAAGACAATAAGAGAAAACGCAGCAATGGCCAAACAGTTAAATGCCTCTTTTGTTTCAGTTTTCACCAAAAAAGTTAGCATTGATCAGTCGACTAACATAGTGAACATCAGTGTCAAAGGGGTAGGATCTGAGCCTAAAATAGGAAAAGAAATAGTTATGAATTACTTAGACAAGTTAGATGCCTTCAATAAGGCAGGGCCTGATGAAATACATCCTAGAATACATAAGGATCTGGCTGAAGAGATCTCTGAGCCATTAGTGATTATCTCTGAGAACTTGTGGAGGATGGTAGAGACCCCCAAGGACTGGAAAAAGGCAAATATAGTAACCAGTTATAGAAAGGGGAATAAGGACAATTCGGGGAATTATAGACCAGTCATAGTAACTTCAAAACCTGGAAAAATAATGAAGCAAGTAATCAAACATTCTATTTGTGAGCACTTAGAAGAAAATAAAGTAATAAGTAAGAGACAATATGGATTTGTCGAGAACAAATTATGTGAAACCAACCTAATATCCTTCTTTGACAGGTAACAAGCCTTGTGGATAGGGAAGAAGCAGTAGATGTCACATCTCGACTTTAGATCCTGTCTTACCTGACCTTCTCATAAACAAACTAGAGAAATATAGCCTAGGCAAACCTACTATAAGGTGGGTGCACAACTGGTTGGAAAACCGCATTCAGAGAGTAGTTATTATGGTTCACAAATGAACTGAAAGGGTATCTTGAGTGGGATCACACAGGGATCTGTCCTGGGTCCAGTTCTATTCCATATCTTCATAAATGATTTGGACAGTAGCACAGAGAATACACTCAAAGTTTACAGATGATTCCAAGCTGGGAGGGGTTGCAAGTGCTTTAGAGGACAGGATTAGAATTCAAAAGGATGTTGACAAACTGGAGAAGTGGTTGGCATTAAATAAGATGAAATTCAATAAGACCATATGCAAAGTACTACACTTAAATTAGAATAATCAGTTACACAAATACAGAATGGGAAATGACAGCCTAGGAAGGAGTACTGCAGAAAACCATATGGGGTTATAATGGATCACAAAATAAATATGAGTCAACAATGGAATACTGTTGGGAAAAAAAGCAAATATCATTCTGGGATGTATTAGCAGGAGTGTTGCAAGCAAGATGCGAGAAGTAATTCTTCCACTCTACTCAGCACTGGTAAGGCTTCAACTGGAGTAGTGTGTCCAGTTCTGGGCCCCACACTTCAGAAAGAATGTGGACAAATTGGAGAATATCAGAAGAGATCAACAAGAAGGTCAGGAAACCATGACGACCAATGACAAAAGATTGGAAAAAATGGGGTTTGTTTAGTCTGGAGAAGAGAAGGGGGAGGGAGTGGGGGACAACTTCATAGAAGTCTTCAAGTACGTAAAAGGTTGTTACAAAGAAGTGGGTGATAAATTGTTCTCCTTATCCACTGTGGCCAGGACAAGATGTAAATGGGCTTAAATTGCAGCAAGGGAGATTTAGGTTAGATATTAGGAAAAACTTTGAAACTCTGAGGGTGGTTAAGCACTGGAACAAAATTATCTAGGGAGGCTGTGGAATCTCCATCATTGAAGGTTTTTAAGAAAAGGTTAGAAACACACCTGTCAGGGATGGTCTAGATAATACTTGGTCTTGTCTTAGTGCAGGAGACCGGACGAGATGACCTACGGAGGTCCCATCTACTCCCACATTTTTATGATTTCTATGATTCATAGATATCAAGGCCAGACAGGCTCATTGTGCCCATCCAGCCTGGCTTCCTGCCTATCCCAGCCAGAGAAACTCCCCCGCGATTCCTGCCTCTGGCCCAGTAACTCCTGGCTGGGTTAGAGCGGGGCTTTGAGGGAGAGACGCTCCCTCTCCACCAACAGACTCCCAGTGAGGGAGAATCCATTGCATCCTGAGGGGAGCTCTCCCAGTGGTTCATTCCCCTCCCAGATAAACACTGGCCCCTAATTTGTCTCTCTTCAGCTCCCAGCCAATGGATCTCGCTCTGCCTTTGCCTTCTACATCAAGGAGCGCTCTGCTAGCAGGTGTGTAAATCAGAAGGGATCAGATTATGATGACTCACCTGAGGAGGGGCTGTCAGGTCCTGAGTTTTCCCTGGAGTCCTCGGCATCCCTGATCCAGAGCTCTGCCTCCCCTAACTCGAGCCGTTGGATTAAGTCCGGTGTGGAACCTGAATAGCCTGTTTGGGGAGAAAGAATCAGTTCTGGGGGCAGGGACTCATTTATAGGTTTGTGCAGCCCAGCACAACAGGACCCTGATCTCTGTCAGCGTTTGTCTGCGCAGCAACTGGCACGATGAGGCCCCAGTCTTGGACACTGCTTGAGAGGAAAGCGCAAGAGATCCCAAGCAGGAGAATAATGAAATAAACCTTCCTTAGAGATTTCTTCCCATCTCCCACCAGGCAGGTTCAGTTCGTACTTTGAAGCAGCAACGTCTATGACCCGTCTCAATTTGCTTTGGGGGCTGAGTCATGGCAGGTGGCACCGTTACACACACCTACCAGTTCTTTTGCTTAGGATGCAGCATTGTTCAACTATGGTGTGGTTGTTAAATTTATGATGTTCATTCTTTTTGACGAGGTGGGAAGCTAAGTTCCCACTAAGCTGTGCGGCTGTGCAGCAAACCATCAAGGGCTGCACAAGGGCACAACCATAGGGGTCTGGACGGGAGAGGCGCCACTGCTGGGGAAAGACGCTTCTCCACCTGACCCAGCCCTGGAGCTGCTGCGGCCGGGGAGAGGCGCCTCTCCCCCAGCCCGCTGCAGCAAGAGAGGGCTGGGGGAGTCCTCTCCGCCGCAGCCCTGGGGCAGCCTGCACCCCAAACCCTCATCCCTGGCCCCACTTCAGAGCCCTCACCCCCACACTCCAACCCTCTGTGACAGCCCTGAAACCCCTCCCTCACCCTGAACCCCTCATCCCCAGCCCCACCCCAGAGCCCTCATCCCCAGCCAGAGCCCTAACTCCCCCCACCCCAACCCTTAGCCCCAGCCCCACCTCCCAGACTCCAAACCCCTCAGCCCCACCGCCGCCACACATCACCTCCATATATTGGTGCACAGAACAAAATTTATTCTGCACATGGATGTAAAAACGTAGCAGGAAGATTGTGGGGGAGCTGTTCTAAGCAGCAGGAGACTTTTCTCTCTGCCTTATTTGTCTAACTGGAGTCAGTTCTTGAGGTAGAGTTCCTGCCCTCGGTGTCTGGGCTGGGATACCTGGAAGAGGTGGTTACAACCACCTCTCTGCCAGGACTGAGGTATAATGCAAGTAAACCGGTTACATTAACATTACCCTTAAGGCTTTATAGCCCTGATTTCTCCTTTAACAGGAAGCCGACCTGAGAGGGGCTGACGTTTGCCACCACTTGGCCACTCGGTGGCACATGACAGCTGAGGCATTCAGGGAGCCCACTGCAGTGAATAAATGAAGGGAAATCAATCCTTACCCAGGGAAACGAGGGCCCAGTAATTCCTCAGCATCTGGTCCCGGTACAGTTGCTTCTCTGGCTGGGATAAGAGCTCCCACTCCTCCTGGGTGAAATACAGAGCGACGTCCTCAAACGCCACCTGGAGCTGCTGGCACAAGCGTTACACACTCAGCACCTTCCGCTCCAGCCCCCAGCCCGGAGTCTCAGCAGGGGACGCGGTTTCTAGGGGAGCGACTCCCAGGGAACCCCCGGCCCAGCAGCTGTGACCCAGGGAGACTCCCCCCACCCCGCACAGCTCCCCGGGGACTCGGGGCCCTGCTGGCCGGGGACAGGAGTCGCTCTCGGCTCCCCACGGGGCTCTGGGGAGGGGCCCGAATCCCAGGGCCGGGAACAGGCTCCTCCCCCCGGCCGGAGTCCCGCCCCCGCCCCAGGCCTGTGCTCAGCCCCGCTCCCGCCCCGGCTCAGGCGCCTCCGGGCTCCTCTGCCCGGCCGGGGCCTCGCTCGGGAGAAGGGGCCGCGCCCGGCTCCGCGTGTCCGCCCGGCCAGGGGCCCCCCCCGCCCCGGGGCCCCAGAGCCGCCCCCCGGCCCCAGCGCTCCGGCTGCTGCAGCCCCCAGCCCCGGGGTCACTAGCGCGGGAGGGACCCGGGTCCCGGGTCCCGGCCCCCCTCGGCCCCCAGCCGGGACCAGCCAGTTCCCAGCCGGGGAGTCCCCGCCCCGCGTCCTACCTGCGCCGGCCCCGCTGCAGCCATCGCCGGGCTCGGCTCCGGCCCCGGCCGCTTCCTCCGGGCAGTGACTTCCCGCCCTGCGGCTGGTGCCTCCACGGGGCCGCCTCCAGCCCGCTCCCCACCCTGGGGCTGCAGCCGGGACTGCCCTGCGCACGGGCCGGGCTCTCGCTCCCGTTTTGCTACTTTGGGTGTACTGAGCATGCTCACTCGAACTGAGCATGCCCAGTAACCTTCGTTGTAGCCACTGCCCTCTCTCTGCCCTTACTTCTACTTACGCTTTGCTGCCTCCTCTTTGGGGGGGGTTAAAAGGATTAAGGGGGCAAATCGCAGCGGGGGGCTGTCAGGGTCTGAGCAGGGGGCAGAATTTTACTGGCCTGGGGGGTTCAAGCTACTGTAGCTAGCGGCAGAAGAGGGGCTGAAGGGCAAAAATCGGTGGTGGGGGGTGAGAGCCAGGGTTAAGCGGGGGGGGGGGGGGGAGACACTGCCAGACCCCGTGCGGGTACAAAACCCCCGTTTAGGGAGGGGGAGGGGGGGGAACAGTGACCCCGTGGGATGAGCCACCCACTGTGCTCGCTAACCTAGGGGTGTGGGGGGCGGGGGCAGAGGCTGTTTTTGTTGTTCTCACAGGGACGCTGCATGTCAGCCCCGGAGCAGGGGGCGGGTTCCTGGGACTGGGGTCTTAAAGGCACAGGCCTCCAATTCCTAGCCTGTCAAAGCTTAATCACCGCAGCTCCTCTCTATCCTATACAAGTGTTGCAGGGCCAGGGCCAGGGCCGCCCAGACGGGGGGGCCAAGTGGGGCAATTTTCTGCAGGGGCCCCCACGAATATGTCGGAGGCTGCCCCTGCCTCCGTCTTCCCCCGGTGTCTCAGCGTGCCGCGTCTGGGAGCGGCCCTGGCGCACTGCAGCGCGGTGGCTCCAACGCTGTCCGGGGCCGCTCTTGGTCGCAGCACGCTGAGGCTCCAGGAGAGGGGGTAAGCGCCATGGTAAGGGGTGGGGCACCCCCCCCAACCCCATCCTAACCATCACCATCACCCAGCAACAGCCCATTATGTAATTGCAAATGTATACATACCATTAAAGCATTTAATGTTTTTAAATAATGTATTTAGTGTATTTTCAAATTATTACAAATTATTTTTTGAATGTATGTCACTGGTTATTTTTTACATTTCAAAATACATGTTACTATAGTATTGCAACTGTTTTTATGGAAGGGCCCCCCAAAATTGCTTTGACCCAGGCCCCCTGAATCCTCTGGGCAGCCCTGTACACGGCTACGTTACTGATCCAGCCAGGAGACTGAATGCGGTGAAATATTGTACAGACACCCCCTCCCTCCAACTCTGCCTCTCACATTTTGAATATGTAAAAGTGTCTTCTATCAGTTTCTATGCCTATATGAAATCACTGCAGTTCATTTCTCTTATATAACGTGCTGAGTTGCTAACTCCCTCCCAGAGCCCACATGTCTGCACCCCCTCCTGTACCCCAATCCCATGCCCCAGGTCAGAGCCTGCACCCCTCACTCAAACTACCCATAGCCTGCAACCCTCCTGCACCCCAACTCCATCCCAGAGCCTGCACCCCAAAAAGGGATGGATTAATTTTTTGTGGGCTTGGTGCTAAACATATTTGTGGTCCCCCAGGGGGGAAATGGGGACATGGGGCATGGGGGGCAGAGTCCTCAGAGCGACGGGCTGGCCGGGGGCAATGGGAGATGGGTCATGGCACGGCAGGAACAACCCTGCTCCACCCAGCCCAGTACAATGGCACTGTTTACAAACCGGGAGCTGCCAGACGCACACTGGCCAGCCCGGCCCTGTGCTCCCATCATGCTTCTTCCCCTTTGGGGCAGGCCCATGACCCCAAGAGTGATACCAGAGTGGCCCCTTTGGTCGATCTGCTTCCTCATGGCTAATGTGACAAATTGATCTATTGTACGATTGAGGCGCGCTGTTTCACATATTTGTGTGTGAGTCCGTGAAAAGGGAGGTAAGCTTTGGGGGTACGGAGCATGCCCCTGAGCCCAAGGTGAGACCAGAGTGGCCCCTTTCATCAATCTGCTTCCTCCTGGCTAGCATGCCCCTGAGCCGAAGGTCATACCAGAGTGGCCCCTTTCATTTTTTCCACTGGCTTCCGCCTTCCTTATTTCCAATGACTTGTCTGCTCATGCACCTGTCACTGGTCCATGGGGTTGCGAATCAGGAGGGATGGGGTTTGTGGTCAAAAACACTCACGGTCTGCTTCCTCCTGGCTAATGTGCCAAATTGATCTATTGGTCAATTGAGGCGCACTGTTTCATGTTTGTGTGTGTGAATACGTGAAAAGACCCCCACAAACCCCCATGCCCAGTGCCCTCCCACAGACCACTCCGAACCCCCCCCAGATCCTCTCACTGCCCAGTGCCCCCTAGCTGTAGACCCCCCACAGCCCTCCCACAACTGCACAGTGCCCTGCCCCTCCCCGCCCAGAGCCCCCCCACAGATTCCCTCACTGCCCAGTTCCCCCACCGCCCCACTGCCACAACTGCACAGTGCCCCACCCAGACCCCTGCACACTTCCCAGTGCCCCAACACACACAGATCTCCCCACCCCACACTGCACAGCACCCCCCCAGACCCACTAGAGACCTACTCTCCCACACCCTAACCCCCAGCCACAATACCCAGCCCTGATGGGAGGTGACTGTGTCTGCCAGGCTGAGCCGGCAGCGCAGCCAGAGCTTGTCCTGGGGCAGGATAACTCCAGCCCTTGGGGGTGCAATCAGCCAGGCTGGAGCAGGAGCAGAGCCTACCCAGGCCAGGCTCCCTCAGGACCCACATGCCTGGCAGGACCCAGATGAGCCTCCCACACTCTCCCCCTCCCCCAGCCGTCCTCTGGGACTGCCTGAGACTGGCCCAGCCTCTGCACCAATCCCAGGTGGCTCTTTCCCTGGGGAGGCAGGTGGGGCCCCACAGGTCCCAGGCAGTGGAGACAGCTCAGAGCTGGAGCAGTGCTGGGGAGTGGGGCATATCCCTGGGACATGACTCCTGAGATCCCATCCACAGCCATTGGCCCCGTGGCCAGCAGCCCTGCCGAGCCCACATGGTGGCCCCCAGCTGCTGGGTGATGAGCCCCCTACAGCAGCGGCATAGCCAGGTTCTAACATCAGGGATTTCTTGTATTATGTATAGTGAGTGTATTATATACAAAACAGGTAGTAGGGTTTACAATGTTCTAACAAGAGATTATGCTATTATCATTATCCAGTCAACTTGCACACCACTATTTTGAATTAGTGATAATTCACAGAGAGAGAAAGAAGAAAGCTGAATTTAGAGAATAATTATTAAACAGATTCTTGGTTATTCACTCCAGTCCATAGCACACAGCACCATAAACCCAATAGAATCTGGCCAAGAGAATATTCACCTCAAATTGTCATCTGCTACACTCCCCACCCCCCCGGCCCATTCCCAATCACCACTATTCAGCAGGTCCGCCCAGAGGGGGGGGGGGGGGGCAAGTGGGGCAATTTGCCCCAGGCCCGGAGTATGTCGGAGACTCCCCACACTTCCGTCTTCCCCCATCCCATCCCCCGGCGTCCTGGATGTGGCACGCTGAGGCTCCGGTAGAGGGGGTAAGCGGCATGGTAAGGGAGGGGCTGGACAACCCCCTGACCCCATCCCCCCACAGCCATGACCCCCAGCTCCAAGCCCAGCCCCTCTGAGCCGGACACCCCCCTGACCCCATCTTCCCACATCCCTGAGCCCAGCCCCTGTGAGCCGGGCGCCCCCCAACCCAGAGCCCAGCTCCCCCCGGAGCCCTGGGCAAGCAGCACCACCCCCAGGCAGCGACAGCCCATTTGCACCAACCATCACCATCACCCAGCGAGAGCCCATTATGTAACTGCAAATGTCTACATCCCATTAAAGCATTTAATGTTTTCAAATGTTGGATTTAGTGTATTTTCAAATTATTACAAATTAATTTTTGAATGTATTTCACTGGTTATTTTTTACATTTCCAAATACATGTTACTAGAGTATAGCAACTTTTTTTTATGGAAGGGGCCCCAAAAATTGCTTTGTATATGATGCAAATTGGAAGAGTAAAGTCAAAAAAATCCCTTTTCACGGATTCACACACAAAAAAGTGAAACAGCATGCCTCAATCATGCAATAGATCAATTTGGCACATTAGCCAGGAGGAAGCAGAGTGTGAGTGTTTTCCACCACAACACCATCCCTCCCGTTTTGCAACCATCTCCCAGAGGAAGCAGACCGGGAGTGTTTTCCACCACAACCCCATCCCTCCCGTTTTGCAACCATCCCCCAGAGGAAGCAGACCGGGAGTGTTTTCCACCACAACCCCATCCCTCCCGTTTTGCAACCATCCCCCCAGAGGAAGCAGACCGGGAGTGTTTTCCACCACAACCCCATCCCTCCCGTTTTGCAACCATCCCCCAGAGGAAGCAGACCGGGAGTGTTTTCCACCACAACCCCATCCCTCCCGTTTTGCAACCATCCCCCAGAGGAAGCAGACCGGGAGTGTTTTCCACCACAACCCCATCCCTCCCGTTTTGCAACCATCCCCCCAGAGGAAGCAGAGTGTGAGTGTTTTCCACCACAACCCCATCCCTCCCGTTTTGCAACCATCCCCCAGAGGAAGCAGACCGGGAGTGTTTTCCACCACAACCCCATCCCTCCCGTTTTGCAACCATCCCCCCAGAGGAAGCAGACCGGGAGTGTTTTCCACCACAACCCCATCCCTCTCGTTTTGCAACCATCCCCCCAGAGGAAGCAGACCGGGAGTGTTTTCCACCACAACCCCATCCCTCTCGTTTTGCAACCATCCCCCAGAGGAAGCAGACCGGGAGTGTTTTCCACCACAACCCCATCCCTCCCGTTTTGCAACCATCCCCCAGAGGAAGCAGACCGGGAGTGTTTTCCACCACAACCCCATCCCTCCCGTTTTGCAACCATCCCCCCAGAGGAAGCAGACCGGGAGTGTTTTCCACCACAACCCCATCCCTCCCGTTTTGCAACCATCCCCCAGAGGAAGCAGACCGGGAGTGTTTTCCACCACAACCCCATCCCTCCCGTTTTGCAACCATCCCCCAGAGGATGGCAGACCGGGAGTGTTTTCGACCACAAACCCCATCCCTCCCGTTTTGCAGCCATCCCTGGACCAGTGACAGGTGCATGAGCAGCCCAGTTATTGGAACTAAGCACGGAGAAGCCAGTGGAAAAAATGAAAAGGGGCCACTGTGGTCTCAACTTGGGCTCAGGGGCACGCTCCATACCCACAAACCCTACCTCCCCTTTCACAAATGCAATGAAAGCGGCCACTCCGGTCAGGAAGCAGATCGGGATCGTTTTTGACCACATACCCCATCCCCTCCTGATTCGCAACCCCATGGACAGGCGGTAGCAAGTTAACAAACAGTTTACCAAACTGCTACGCTGCGTGGCAGAAACCGCTCCCAGTTGCAAAAGGGGAGGGCTGCACTTCGTGCTGATACAGGCGGGTGTTACTCCTTCAGGCCGGGCGGGGCTGCCCCGCACCGCGCCCCCAGCCCGGCCCCCGCGGCGCTACTTAGATTATGTCCCGGCGCGGCAGAGCGCGCCCCGCCCCGACAGCACGTGCCAGGCGTGCGCGCCGCGCGCTCCCCTCCCCCACCGCAGCTGGGCCAGCTGAGCTTCGCGCACGTGCCCGGGGCTGTAAGAGCAGCGCTGGCAACTCAGCCCTGTCCCCGCGCCTGGCACCGGCCGCACCTGTTTGAGAGCTCCCAGCTTCGCCTGTGCTCTGTCCGTCCAGTGCGCCGGCCGGAGAGCTCCGCCCTGAGCCTGCCGGGGCTTTACTGAGAGCCGCAGCCTGGCCGAGAGCTGCACGTTCTGCCAAAGCCATGCTGCGGGTGCTCCCCACAATGCTGTCACTCATGGCTCGAGTTAGGACAGCCTCAAACACGGAACAGAGGCAGACTGTGCATCAGCAACAGACGTGCACACTTACAAAACCGAGGATCAGCGGTGGATTAGGGGTTTGTGGGGCCCTGGGCCGGAGCAAGTGGGGGGCCCTCCCCACCCCTTAAGCCTGCAGTCCCGTCCTCCCCTTGCCCTGCCCTGTCTGCTGGGTGCGCCTGCCGGGGAGCGGGGCAGGGCAGGTGTGTTTGCACCCTTCCACAGCAGAAGCACCAGTCAGGGCACCCATTTTTCCAAGCCCCTCCCCCCCCCCCCAATTGCATTGGCCCAGTGGTTAATCCGCCACTGGAGAGGATTATCCCAGAGCGTGAGCCTTAGTACAAAACCAGGTCTGCAGGCAGTAGGCACATGTACACAGAGGCAGGTACAGTGCAGTCTTTAAGAGCAGCAAACAAAAAAGCATGTCTCCACTTAGCTTTTTACTGTCAGCTAATGTCAATTTCTCACTTTCCCCAGGCACAGTATATTTGCAAAATACATTTTCACCATGTCAAAGGATCCACCAGTGGATTCCTCTCAGGAGGAAACTATTCTCTATTTAAAGTCAATAGAACAATTTGGGATCCACACATTGCCTGAGAAAAGTGATTCTGATCAATCAATTAGCTTAATTAACATTGCACAATCATCAAAACTATTGCTGCTCTTCTTTCCGAAGGCATGCACATCTGAAGCTATGCTATCTCATGAATAGTTTACTGGTCCAGATGAAATTCTGTGGTGTGCCAACAACAGAAAACAGTGCTCTGCTTTAGCATGAAAGTTAGAGAACTGTAATAAACCTAAGTTACACTATGCTGCTTTGCCACATACAAACAGCACCATGAGTGAAAAGCCACTATTTCACAGAATGTAGGGGAGACAGTGTTCTACTAGTTTTACCTGCTGTTGTAGAGTATCAGAGGGGTAGCCGTGTTAGTCTGAATCTGTAAAAAGCAGCAAGAGAGGGTCCTGTGGCACCTTTAAGACTAACAGAAGTATTGGGAGCATAAGCTTTCGTGGGTAAGAACCTCACTTCTTCCGATGCAAGACTTGCATCGGAAGAAGTGAGGTTCTTACCCACGAAAGCTTATGCTCCCAATACTTCTGTTAGTCTTAAAGGTGCCACAGGACCCTCTGCTGCTGTTGTAGAGGCCATTCAGTTCCCTGTAGGCAGAGTATAGATCAGCAGCAGTCCTGCATGTGCAGATGCAGCAGAGAATTTCCTCCACTTTGAAATATTGACTCACCATCAGTTCAAATTTTTGCCATACACTTTTACTAAGGTTAAGTAAAATATCCAAGGATGTACAGGGCTTCCTGTGGGGAGAGAAGTATTGTTATACAATGTTCAAACTGGAGTACAGTGTAGAGGGATTGGGATAAATCCATTGTAGGGCTGTTTGGGGTTTAACAAACTTTTAAAAACATGCCATTTGGTACAGTTTGGAGCATTCTAAAGCCAGAAATTGTCTCTAAAATACTTCGAAAGAGCAAGAGATCATCATCCCTGGCAGGGATGGTCTGTAGTAGCTGGAGACAGAATAGGGAATTGTAGCAGAGGCCTCATAACTTAAAAAACAAAACTTGCAGAGGTTTTAGTTCCATTAGAGCTGTTGGCCCACTTTCCCACACTGCCATTATATGCAACACATAGCAACCATAGTTTCTCTTTCTCCCCTCCTAGATAAAAGGTACAGTGATTGCAGGCTTTAGTTTTCTACCTCTTAATTAGGATATGAAATTAAACATTTTATAATAGTTCCTAACTCTGCTTTGAAGTAGCTTAAGTTTTGTTTTTCTGGACCACTAAGAGATTGTAACAACCTCATTCTGAGAGTATGATGTTACACACACCCAGCATTTAGCAGACATTACTAGAAAGATCCCCCTAAATGTCTTTTATCCTTACATATTTTGTCTGATTAGGACATACACCTGATGGGGCCATTCTCCCCATTCCCATCCAGAAGCCACCATATTTTCCTGCTTTTAAAAGCCAATTCTCAGGATTCTTAGTTTACCTGTACCTGCAGCATGCTTCAAAGTGATCCCAGTGCAACACTAGCTAACCCCTGGAGATAAAAAAGGAAGGTGAGAGGAGGCATGGGGATAAAATCAACCTCTGATACTGCCAGTGTTACTGATCTTTGAAGAAAGCGTTCAGCGGTATCTAGAGGAGAGGATAGTTTTATATTCTAAACATCTGCAGTTGCTCAGAAGACAGGAGTTACTGCTATTAATTTAAAGAAATTTAAATAACAAGAGACTGAAGTAAAGGACGAAATCAGGTTTATTAAAAAAATACTTTACAGGAAAAAAATCTATGCATTCCATTGTACTATTTTACAAAGAAATAGCTTAACAGTTTGACACGCTTGTACAGTCAGCTACTAAAAGAAATACACTGGTTAGAGGATTATTCACATAGAGGTTCTGTTTACACTACGCATTATAAAAACCTCTTTAAAACTTTTCTGTTAAATGTCAATAAATATACTAGGGTCGCACAAAGCAAACAGTCTTCCAGGCAATTGTACATGTCCTCTGTATGCAAAGATACATTAAAACCCACAGAAAATATATTAGCTGCCAATCAAATTAAATCACAAAATCATATAAGAAATCTCTTTACATGTTGTACAAAGAAATTAGAAGTATACGTATTTCTTTAGACAATTGAAGAGTGCTATAATAATATTAGCTCCTCAGCTACATGTGCTATTTGATCATAACATTTATGTTACTGGAAGGTAATGTAAGGCCATAACATTGTTGGGAAATCTTCTTTTAGACCAACGTAAGTTAATTTACAGTACAAGCCTTCAGGTGAAAAAAAGATCCCTTTTCAGGAGCTGAAGATAATGTCCCTCCCACACCTCGTGCCCTTTTAAAACAACCAATATGGCTACATACACTTAGCATTTATAACAATAAATGTAAAGTGCTTATCACTCAGTAAAATTCAAGCATGTGAATGACAGAATGAGCAAAAGGAAGGACTTGAACTCCCATCCATCCTGCAGCTCTGACAAAAAAGAATTATATCAAGAGACTGGGACTCATGTAGGAAAACAGATGACAGATTAACAGTTTTTCTATATGGTAAAAGGTATAGATTAATAACTACTTTATTACATAGCCCCGGAGAACACTTCAGTGAGTGTTCCATCTTCTTGGAAGAAAACATGTCAATAATAGAGAATTGAACTACTGACTTCACAAAGTACTGTTAAAACAGGCCAAGGTTCTGCACAGAAAGAATTAGGACACCCAAGGAAGAGGAAAGTGTGATGATATAATTTGACGTTTCTATTTGGCTAACTGATCTCTGGCACAACATGGCCCTTCACTTTTATCCCAGTTTACAGTTTTCCTTGGCTGCTAATAAAGGAATTGTAAGCTGTGTTTAAAACAGAAGCCAAGCCCAGGTTTCCATCTTAGGCTATGTCTACACTACCGCAGTAAGTCGATCTATGCTACGCAACTCCAGCTACGTGAATAATGTAGCTGGAGTCGACATACCTTAGGTTGAGTTACTGTGGGGTCTACACCGCAGGGGGGGTCAACGGGAGAAAAGCTCCCGTCGACTTACCTTACTCTTCTAGTTGGGGGTAGAGTACAGGGGTAGACTGGAGAGCGATCTGCAGTCAATTTGGCGGGTCATTACTAGATCTGCTAAACTGACTGCCAGTGGTTCGATCTCAGAGTGTCAACCCCGGCTGCAATGTAGACCTGCCCTTACAGCTAGTTATGCTCTCTAGTATCATGTCCCTGGACTACTGCTGTTAAAAGTCTGACTTGGTTTCAAGGCGAGAGAGTATTCCAAATTTCAGTTCCAGACTTCAACCAAACCCATAGGTTTCTAAAAGACAGGGCAGATCTTCAGTGGAGCTATAATGATTTACCCCCACCAAAGTTAATGGAATTATTCTAAACACCAGCTGACCTGATGGATCAATGAATACTAGAGGAATATTATCAAAATGTGACAAAGACTTCTGAAATTTATTCCATCTTTATGTATAGCCCTATTTCATCATATCTGTAAGTCCTCACTCTACTGGCAGCTGTTGATATGATATATTCTTGCCAACTGAATTTGAGATATGCTTGCATAAAAAGTATAGGCATTAAATTATCACTGAATTTAATGAGCTATGTTCTGAAATCTTTGAGTGATAAGTCAATCAGAAATTGCCATTTTCCACCAATTACTTGCAAATATTTTACTCTTAAGACTAGCCAAAGATTTGACTTGCCCAATATTTTACTGAAAAAATTAACTTGTCCATCTGTCACTTGATTTCTCACAAAGCACAAGTATGACATCTGTATTCTTCATATTTATTATTCAGTAAGCCATTTGTAGTGATGACCAGTTTAGAGTACTGCACATCTGAAGGTATTATTCCAACTGTAATTCACTGATTTCAGAACTATAGATACAATCTAATGGGCACCAGATTTAGCCATTGATTTTATAAGCAATTCTTTCCATACCTATATTTAGAGATGAGCTGGAAGAATCAAGTTTGGAAGAAGTGTGGTAATTTTGGATTTTGCAAATGTTTCAAAAGTTGCATCAGTACAGTATTTCTCAAACTGGGGCCGCCGCTTGTGTAGGGAAAGCCCCTGGCGGGCCAGGCCGGGCCGGTTTGTTTACCTGCCCCGTCCTCAGGTTCGGCCGATCGCGGCTCCCACTGGCCGCGGTTCACTGCTCCAGGCCAATGGGGACTGCTGGAAGCAGCGCAGGCCAAAGAATGTACTGGCCACAGCTTCCAGCAGCCCCCATTGGCCTGGAGCGGCGAACCGCGGCCAGTGGGAGCCGCGATCTGCTGGACCTGCGGACGGGGCAGGTAAACAAACTGGCCCAGCCCGCCAGGGGCTTTCCCTACACAAGCGGCGGCCCCAGTTTGAGAAACACTGCATTACTATTTCATTAAAGGATTAAAATTTGTACAGGCAAAATTAAGAACAAAGTTATAAAATTGAAAGCTTCATGAAATTTTATCTGAAACAAACATCTATTAATCTCTACCTCAGGCTTACAACATCAAAATAATAGCAACATCATCCAAATCATTCGATGACTAATTTATAATGAAGAGGAGGACATCAACTTGACTTTACGTTTTGAACTAGTAAACTAAGTGAGTAAAAGGAAAGTATGGTACAGTGGTTAAAGGCATTCAGTCCACAGAAGTAAAAGAGTGAGAAGCTTTTTCTTGATACTTTAGAAAGAATAGATTATTTCACACAAGTAGGATACTGTTTGAAAACAGTGTGAAGCACTCTGCTGGTCTACTGTATGCATTAGTTTAAAAGCATGCTATTTAATATAGTTTACAGAGAGAGACTTCCAATACACATTTCCAAATTATATGTCTCTCTTTTCATTTTATTTCAAGCTCTAAAGGAATACAAATAAAAAATAATGGTGCATAGTGCGTCTTAAATTGTGAACCTTTGTAGCCTAAGTATGTTCAATTTTTGCATTTTAAGATATACGGGGAGAATTGGTTTTATAAAGGGATGAATAGCTTTTCCTTCAATTGTAAGGTCTTTGAAGATATGTCAGTTCCTGAGTGATTATACACAGTGCTGACTGTCAAGGGACAATCACCTTATTAGTTAGCAATGACTTAGAGATGATGATACCATCTTTGACATGGCCAATGAATACCACATGGGAGAAGGGAAATGAGCACTTGGAAGACAAGCAGAGTGAGTTAAAAAAGAAATGGAAAATAACACTAACATGATATTAACCAGCGTGAACATGAAAGAGGCACTGAAACCAATATTGCCTGTGAAGAATTTTACTTTGCACAACCCATTAAAGCTCTATAAAATTCTTCTCAACAAAAAAGTGGGAAAAATGCCAGAGAACAGAGGGCCTGTTTCTGAACCAGCTTTGATCATTTAGAATTTTTGCTAAAATTAAATTATACCCCTGCATGAATCATATTACTTTTCATAAAAGCTTTCCATTCTAACACCTTATTTACACAGATTACTAAACAAGTCACCACCACTTCAATCTGTAAATTAGTCTGAAATATTTTCTAATTTGTCTTCATTTTTGTACTGAAGATAATACGTACATATACATATATAAGGAGTAATACAGATTCTAACTAATCACTGCAGTATTTTCTGATGATTATTTTGCTATCAGTTTAAAATTGTGACCTCTATATTGAGGTGCTAAGATGCATATAAGTCTACACAAAACAATATTGCACAAAGTAATATTTATAATAACAGATTAACATATTTCAGAACCTTTTTAAAGAGAAGATTCATAATTGATATTTAAAAGATGCACCCAGAACTAATAACACAGCATCTTTTCTTTTCCTTATTCTAATATAGTGTTAGAAATCTCTCTCCTACCCCAGTGAGAATTAGAACAATGAAGTTGTCTGGGGACAGCTTCAGTGGCACCAAAATCAAGTTTGTATCCTAGGTGTGGGGGGAACTCTTCTTTCTGATGACTAGAAAAGACAGTTGTTATATAAGTGGTGAGTGAAAGTCAAATACAGATCACACAAACATCCAGAAATATCATAAGACTATAAAAAGAACTATGTCAGCAGATGACACTCAACATATTAGCTTGTGTCACTGATTTTGCAAACACAGCACCAGGGTACCCAAGAGCTACAAGTGGAAACAGCAACCCAATGCCATAATATTTTATTTTGAAATAGCAATACAGAACTTCAGAGAATAAGGACAACCAATATAAATTGGTTATCACTGACCCAACTCTATTAGATTAAGTGCATCAGTACCAGGGAGAGGATGTTTTCCATCAGATGCTTATTGTGAATTTATCAAAACAAGCTGCCAAGATTGTTAGTATTTTAATGCTTTAAAGTGCTCAGACAAGAATGCAGTTACCTCCATGAGACTGCCTTTTAAAAAAAAAAAAATTAACACTAGAATTAGTCGTGTTCAGGAAAGATGTATTTAGGAAGCAAAATCCTCACATCAAACATTACAAGCAGTACTATGGAAAGTGTTGTGTCTAAGTGATTACATTTCAATGGGATAAGATGTCACACTTCACCTTTTTATGAACTGTTTAACAATTAAAAATTAAAAGATCTATACATCTAGTAATTTGAGTATCCACCACGAATTTAAGAACAGACAGACCAAAACATCACTGATCATCAAAAGTGCTGTGCTTTCTCTTTGATTTTAGCAATTAAAATCAGATGGGAGAGTCTTCTACAGAAGTCGTCCTTTTATGGTGAAGGCTAAATTAAAATTAAGTAGGGGAATTAGATTTACCAAGATAGTTCTGTGATTTTTAGCGCCTGGAGGAATTCCATTCTGATTTTGATGAGAAGATATTGAATTATTACCTCATTAAACAGAAAGAAGTGGTAGACCACTATTACATGCTGTACTATGGGAGTAAAATACAACTTGATCTTTTGCATAATCTGTGTAAAAAAGATATGCTTGACATTTTGGAATGTCACCTTTCTTTATAGAATTATAGGCAAGATTTCTCCAATAAAACATAAGCAAGTTATAAAACTATAACTTCACATCAAAATTTTAAAAAGTTGTTAAAAAATGTTTGACTATGTACATATCACACAGAAGAGTCTGTGTGATCCTGTGGATTATGTTGCTGATCAGATTCTAGTTTAAGAACTGGAAGAGGCTGGGCCACCTGATCTGGTTGCAGAACGAGTCCCGATATTGATGAAATTAAGGAGGAGGAGGATGGTGCCCCTGTTGTAAGCTGCATTTCTACACCTGGTTCCTCAGACTCTGTTTTTACACTCACACATTGGGGTTCACCTTCTGACTCTGTCTTTTCAGGGATATTACTGTTCATGTTTGAATTGCTTTCTGCATTTTGAGAAGACTGCCCCACAGGATGGTACTGTTTGAGCCTTATATGCCAGGCTAAACTGCAGACCGCTGACACTGTTTTGAACTGATGAATGACATTTCTAGGGATGAAGTAGATGTCATTGTCACACAGCTGGATTCTAGCATAGCGAATGCCTTCCCGTCTCATTTGGTTTAGCTTGGCTTCATCCACCCATTGAACACACTGAGGGGAAGAAAGGGGAAAGTTACTGCTAAGCTGTATGCAGGGCCCACAGCTGGGCATCCACTTAGATAGAAGAGTGCACTTTCAGTCCAGCAACCCATTTGATTGTGACTACTCTTTAAAGAATACAACTTCAGTTAAGAAGCAACTTGCAGCAAGAATAAATCTTTAATGTTTCATTATGAAGTGCTGTGTGCACCTATGAGGTAACAAATAATGACCCATTGCCACAGCATTATGGTGTCACAGGCAGGTCTTAAAACTAGAATTAGAGCTTCAGTAAGAAGCTTTTGACCTGGCATTACCAGACAGAGCTGGGTGTGGTTGGTCTGGTACTAGGAGACCAAAACTCCAACTCTTTAGCAACAAATTGGGGGGAAGGGGGGAAGAGAAGGGGGAAGAGTTAGAGGCATGTGTGCACAGTAAATCCTTACCCAGTTTAGAATTATTTCTGTAGCACACACCATAGCTTAGACATTTCACAATATTACTGTTTTGCAGGAGCCCAGCTACTCAAGAGGCTCCAATGCTTTGTGGTGCCAGACAGACATGGTTTATGCCAGAAGGAGTCTGAAGCAAGTGGGGGGAGGGGGAATGGAAACCGAAATTATGTGAAATTCCTGTAACCCATACTCAAGCCTTCTTGGTTCTTTGTCTCATGAAGAAAGGAGCTTTGTGACACTTGGTCATGCTAGGATCAAAACCCATGACCCTCATGTGATGAGCCTACCACCACTAAAACAAGAATTAGAGATAAATAGCTCTAGTCACAAGCCTAGAACCACGTCTGAGACATCCACTATTTATACCTTTATTTCAAACATTTGACTAACACTAATTTTTAAAAAATCCATAAATATGCTGCTTTTGAAGCCATTTCCAAAATGCTGGAAATAAGTTGCAACTAGGGAACACAGTACCTGTGACACTGGAGGTTCATGCAAGTCTAACTGAAGTCTCTGTACCACATCAGTGAAGTCTTCAGCATGGAAACAAACCACATCTTTGGTTATTCGAGGTTGGACACTCCTAGAGATGAAGATTGTCAAGACTGAGTTTTAAAGAATTTGTGGTTACAGCTCTGGAAAGCAAGAGTTACCATAAAGAAAATACCTATTATATAGTTTTCTACTGGGTAATAAGTCTCTCAGCATCACAACTAGTACAATAACATTAGTGTATGCATATTCTTTAGACTCCACAGATCCTACCTCATTTCCTGAATTGCTTCATTTTATCTTTGACTTGAACTTTACATAGCAAAAGAGACTGCATTAGGACTCCAGGGGGCTAGGTTCAATTCCAAACTCTGCCACAGACTTCCTGTGTGACTTCTGAAAAGTCACTCTGCCTCAATTCTCCTATTTTATAATTGGGCTAATATCTATATTTTAAAGGAATATTGGAAAGAAAAATTTGTAAGACACTCAGATACAATGGTGATGGGGACCATAGAAGTAGATATTGCTTGTTCAATGGATTTGAAATATAGGGCAAGGGAAACATTGGCACTGCTTATTTATCTGAATCTTGGCCAATATTGTTGCTGATGACACTGTTCCTGCTGTCCAATTTCTACTGTAATTGCTACAGACAACATTACCAACTCAAAGCTTGTGATTTCTTCCCAGGACTTAGTTACCAGCAATGCCCTGGATCCAGGAGGTGGAAAAATATTGTCGGTACCATCACAAATGAACAATTGACCTGACAATATTCTGTTTATGGAATTGAACTTACATTATAATCAGTTAGGAGATGAAGGAAAAGACATGCAGGACGCACCAGATACAGTGGCCTACACTGCATATCACGCAAGCTCTCTGCAAACTACTCCATGTTAACACAGTTTTTGCGCTGGACTCAGGAGGGAGAAGGAAGTAGGGGTAAAAGTTGCCAGAGATATGTATTTACTAGATTATGTTTTACAGACTTTACACAGCATTTGAATAGTCACAAGTCATTTGGTTTTAAACAATTTATACAACTAGGCTGCTATTCAACCGACACTTCACATTTTCTTCCTTTTATAAAGGGAAGTCAGTCTCAAATCCAACTGGAGTGGTTACAAAATTCAGTCACACTTACCATTCACCAAACTGTACAGCTTTCAGCACTCCTACAGCAGCTGTACTCTGCCAATCAAACCCCTGACCTACATGATCAGCATGGGCTCTTGTTCGGTCTTCAAAGAGAACTTCACGGGGCTCACTGGTCCGAGGTAGGTATTGGAGGTTTTTTATTTCGTTCATTGATCTATAAAGTGGGGTGAAGAGAGGAGGAAAAAGGATATTCCAGACTACTCAGAGACGAGATGAATGGTACAGCTTTCTTATCTGTAAATGTACTAAGGTAATTTTGAAGAAATATTGCTAGTGTCCTGTAGCATTCAAAATCCAAGAACAAAAATGCTCCCTTTGCTTTTGCTATATGTATTACGTATCAAATTGGTATTCAAAGATTTAAGTATAGTTAGTGCTGCAGCTCTGTCATGGCATTTTTTTAAATCAAAAAGTCACAGAGCAGTCATGGTAAATTTAGTAAGAGTCATGGATTTAGTGACTGCTCTGAGATTTTTGATAAAAGATACCCTGACAAATGAAGGGGCCCCAACCACCTCCAGCAGCACCCTCCAACCAAGAACTGCAGCCCTCATCCCAGCCTGGTGCGGAGGGGAGGACTGGGGTGGGGAGATGGGACTGGAGAGTGAGCCACCCTGTACTCATCCCAAGCAGCAGCAACTCCTGTATCTCTGAGGGCTGGGCCCCAGGATTGACAGGGAGCCTGCCCCACACTCACCTCATGCCTAGGCTTTGGTGGCTCCTGTGCCGGGTAGGGCTGAGCCTGGCTCCCCGCTCTGGGCATTGCGAGTTGTTATGCCAGGTCGCAGTGCCACTCAGGTTTTACCCACCTCCCATCCCTACCACGACGGAGGGATGGCTGGACCCAACCTGAGCGATTCTATGACCCCGTGCAGCCGATTGCAACGTCTGGAGCTGGGAGCCACGGCCAGCCCTGCAGGATATGAGCTGCTGGTATGGAGTGAATCACAGACATAAACAAAAAAAACCCAACAACAAATGGGAAAATCATGCTATACGTGACTTGTGTCCTGCTGTTACAATTCTATACCTCTAACGAGTCTAGATAGATTTAATCCAGATTGAGGAAAAGACAACAATTAAAAAGTACATTAGGTATACTATATATTTGGAAAAATGTGAACTCTTTAGTCAACCTCTGAACAGTCATATTGGGATGTTTTATTATCCTTTGAACTACAAGAATTGTGCCATACTTAAAAATTTCAATTTAAAATATAGACCCTTAAAATATTAAGTTATCTAGAGAGAACATATTGGGTTTTCTGCTTAAAGCTGTGATGAAAACATGATTCCAATTATTTCTCTCCCCAAGATTGGTTGCACAAAACACTCCCAAGGAAAACTGAAGGTAAATTTGCCTCTTGGATTTCAAGCAGATTGTGGGAGGTAGATGTTAATGGTTTTATTCAGAATTTGACAGATTACAGTTTTAGAGATTAAAATAAAAAGCAATTTAAACAAAATTAACACTACTAACAATTCATTTATAACTGCAGAGTTAGATTGTCTAGTTGGAGTTTCCTTGGACTCTAGAGGATGGAAGGCTTTGTCAAAGCAATTTAACTACAGCTGTGTGGTTTATCAAAGTGTTAGACAAAAAACTGTCATTGGCAAGAGCAATTTTAAAGATTCACAATCAAAGCTTTTTTTTATTTTTATTTTTTTAAGAGGACAAGAATATTTCTCTAAAACATTCTCTTTGGCAAAAAAATTATAGCCTTCATTTCCCCACACAATTACAAATAATGACATAATTTTGTGTTTCTGGCTTCAGCACAGTGCTGAAAATGTTTGTCATTTGCTACTGTAAAACAGTAAAGGGAAGTAAGCAGTTATAGTGAGATGGTACCCTCAAATAGTAACCTTTTAAAAAAATTATTGGAATAATGGATTTAGTTTTGTGTTTTAGATATAGTGGAAAACAAAGCCAGAGAATAGACCTTACCAATGCAAGATTTCAATGAGGGCAGCTGAGGAGATTTAAGTAGTTAAGAGAACATTCCTCTGGAATACAGCATTTCTTGAGAAGGCAACCCATACCAAGACTACTTAAATAACCAGCATTAGGACCAGCCTTTAATGCAGTGTAGGGACTTCTGCACTGTGTTGGAGAAGTACACCAAATATTAGCTTTTTCACAGACAGAAGGAGGAAGCAGACAACAGGGGATGGATCACTTAATGATTGCCTGTTCCGTTCATTCCCTCTGAAGCACCTGGCATTGACCACTGTTGGAAAACAGAATACTGGTCTAGATGGACCACTGATCTGACCCAGTATGGCCATTCTTATGTTCAGGAACCCAAGAGATCTGTCAAACAGGCAATACATAATGCTGTCAACCTCGAGGAAACCTTAAACTCAAGTGCACTTACCTGGAACACAGACATTATGTTAGTTTGGCTTAAATAACTGGACTGCTTGCTTCTAAAGCAAAAGGAATGAAGTCACATAGGAAATTTAAGAAAGCCATAAAGTTTATCTTTGAAAGACTAATTTCACACACAATAAGGACAAACATTAAGACCTTAGGATAGTACTTTATCTAGCTGTGATTTTCTTTTCTATTAAAGGAAAATAATGTTACCGGCGCCGTTTGAATGGTGATTTTGGCATATCTGCTGTCGGGATCATCTGTTCTCCTGGTCTCACCCACATTATGGGGCCATCATCACTTTGTGACCTGCACTGAAGCTGGAGGCTAGAAAGAGTGCCCCAGGGCAAAGTCATCTAAAAGCAGGAACACAAAAAGCTATGTCAAATGGATAACAGTTAAAATTTTGATAAGCACTGGCTCAAGTTCATTACCAAGAGAACTATATAGAAACCAAACCTTATTCTTAGAGATGAAACAACGTATTCCACCAGCAATATAGTTAACTTATTCAGCTTTTAGAGAGTGGGCCATTGTGAAACAGACATGCAACAAGAGCCCAATAATTTCTCCAGTTAAATAACTGATTGCTGTAGCCTCTAAATTAATTTCCTTTCAGGTTTCAGAGTAGCAGCCGTGTTAGTCTGTATCCGCAAAAAGAACGTGTGGCTAGAGACTAACAAATTTATTAGAGCATAAGCTTACGTGGGCTACAGCCCACTTCTTCGGATGCATATAATCTCCTTCCAGTATTTACTTCTTTGAACAGAGGGTAGATTTTATCAGCATCCTCAGTAAGGTAGTTCATCACCATCTGAATGGAGAAGCTGTACCTAAATTCTCTCATTATTTAGCAACTTGAAGTTGTAAATTCAAAGTGTTAAGACATTTATGCTTGATAATAATTTAAACAAAACACTACAACAGTATAATGCTCACTCTCAGAAATGGAGATTCCTCCAACATATCAAGAAATTCTGGGAAGTAGTCACCAACTTCTTCATCTACTGCTCCAACAAGACTTATCTGCCGCATCGGACCTGCTCTGTAGGTTCCACAGCAGTATGTTCTATTAACCTGAGCGTGGTCAGAAACAGAAAAGACACAATGAGACACATTATTCCATGACAGGAATTAAAGTTTATTAAATCAGTGTTTCAGACTGCAATGTAGTTTACATTCAAATCCAGGACTTCTTTACATACGTGAGAGCAGTTAGTATCTTTAGAGTACATGAAGAAGCGGTTCAATGCAATACACACTGAGCATGAGCACTTCAAGGGGCAAGAGGAAAAAAAGAATTTGACTCCAAAAGGAATAGTGCTAGGTAGCATACCGATAAACATTATGTTGTTTTCTTAGCTGAACAGCACCAAGTCATTAATTTAAAACAGATTTAAAAAGCCACTGTAGCCAGCACAAAGAATGCTGTATTTCATAAAAATGCCTTGTCATATTTTCTATCAATAAAAATTGATCACAAACATAAATAATTGCTTTGAGATTAGGTTAGTTACTGCCTTCAACTGTATTTGTATACACCAGAATACATCTTTGAAGTTATCAATAAAGCGTTAAATGAAGTTCAGAGGATTTAAGAGCAGTATATTTTACATTGCTAGTAAGAAGCTTTGTTTTCTTTCTCCACAAATGATAATATGTGACTAAAATGTAATGTCATTAAAAAAAACACATTCTGCAATACCAGAATTAAAAGCAGATAATGAGCAAGCAGATTCACTCATGTTCTTGCATTTTGCTCATGCAAAGCAAACACTCAAACTGGATGCTAATGGGGAGCATGGACTCAGCGGTTGCACCCAAAATATTCCTCTCTTCTTGGGGTAGATGAATTCGATTTCAAAACTGGTGTTGGCCAAAAGAAGAGATGCATTCCCATTAATTGAGTGGCTGTGAAGCAGGAACTGGACATGTGCCTAATACTGCCAAACATTCATGCTGTCAGTAGATGTGAGACCACTTCAGCTTTCAGTGGCATGGGAAAAGATGGCTGAACACAGCAGCTGAGCACCCAGAGAAGTGGGTGGAGAAGGAGTTTAGAGCTCTTCTCGCCACACACACCCCACAGGAGTGCAGAAGAAAGGGAGCTCCACTGTGCCTCTCACACACTCATTTAGCCACCCCCAACACCCAGTGTCAGGGCTCTGTCATACATCGAGACTGCTTGTTCTCAATTCCCCACCCGGGGTTTTGAGGGTGAGACTGTGGGCTGCACTGATGGTGTCTATTCCGCACTCCCCACCCTGATCTCAGTGCTTGTGGCATTCACAACACATGCCCACTCTCAGCTCTCAGGGACTTAGCGATGTGTCTGTGGTATGAACCGAACAACCCCTCTTCTTTCGTCTCAGGGCTAGTCACCTGAGTCATGCCCATTCTCAGCTCCCATACAGTCTTAGTGATGGTTGCCGGTAATATGGGCCCAGACCCGGTCTCAGCTCCCCTCTGGCTCAGCACTTAGGTAATAATCAGTGTTACCAGAACCTCACTCATTGGAAGAACAATGGGATCCCCTAAACCTGAGGTAGGTGCTTAGGCTCCCTCTTCAATGAATGAGGAGAGACATGCGCCTAAGAATGGGATCCCCAAAAGCCAGCATGCGAGGCAGGGAGCCACCTACGCTAGCCACTGGGAGAGGCTACCAAGGGGGCAGTTAAGCCCGGCCTTTCACAGAGTTTGAGCCCTATCGCTGCATGCGATCCACATGAGCTTGTCAAGTTCCTGCCCAAAGCCATACAAAACCAGTGGGGGGAAGGAGGCAGCAACCTGCTCTCTGCTCCTTATCCCACTGATTAGGGTCCTCAGCTGGGATGTGGGAGACCCTATGTCACTTCCCCCATCTGCTTGATGAGACGGTAATTAAAAAGGGGGTCTGGCGTCTCTCAAGTGAGTGCCTTAATTGCGAAGCTAAAGGGTAGTCTGGTGTGGGCTGCTCTTAGTGACAACGTTCCACTTCAATTAAACATTAATTGGGCCACAGACACTGTAAGACTCAGCCTGTAGGCCACTGGTTTGGGGCTTCTCCCAGACTATTGCAGAGTCTGGTTCAATTCCCCTTCTGCTTGATGAAAAGAGGTTTGAGTAGTGATCTCCTACCTCACCAGTGACTGGCCTAACTGCTGGAGTATACATTATTCTGCTGTGTGGCTTCCTCAGTCTTTTCTCTTGAAGCTGGTCCACTTTATTAACTATGAATTGGGCCAAAACAAGGATCAGGATTAATCTTTAATTCCTGGAGACTACAGGCCAAGCCTGAAGGGTTGGCAACCATATCCTCTTGCTGTGGGGAAGGACTGTGCACAGCAAGCTTCTTTACTCTTGAAGCTGTTTCACTTTAACTCTTACTTAGGCCAAAGCAGTGTTGCTCTGTAAGATGCCTTCTTAGAGCCCCATGATTAGTGTACTCTAGTATTGGAGATGCTGGTTCAATTCCCCCCTTGGACTGAGAAGAGATGTGAGCAGAAATTGCCTCTCCTCTTGACACTTGTCCACTTTAATTAACTATTAAATGCACAAATCAAAACTCCCTACTATGAAGCCCTGAATAGCCTGGTTTGGGCCCTACCTAAGGTGTTGGAGAGTATGGTTCAAATCCTACTCCTGCTTTCTGAGAAGAGGGGGTTTCAGCTCTTGCCGCTTGAAGCTGGTCCATTTTAATTAACTAGGCATCAGGCCACTCTCTGAGCTAGGGTCACTCTATAGTCCAGTGGTTTTGCTGCTTGTCTCAGCAATTGGAGATGCTGGTTCAAATCCTTCCTTTAACTGATTCAAAAGGATTTGGAGAAGGCTGTCCTGCCTCCCAGGAGGGAAGTGGGAGGTTCCTGTTTAGGTCCCGTTTCGCTTGCAGGAGGCCCTTGTCTTTCTGGAAACAGAAGGGGGTTTGAACAGAGATCGCTCACTTCATAGGTGTGGTGGGAGTGGGTCTGGGAGAAGAGAGGGGTGGTGGCTGGGGGTGTCAGGTGGGGGGTGGGGCTGGGAGGCAGGAGGTGGGAGAGCCTTGGTCCAACCCCTTGCAGAGGAGGGGTTGGACCCAGGGTCTCCCACCACCCAGGTGGGTAGCCTAGCCATGGGGGACAAAAGAGTGATTTGTTTTTTAATGTAGCTCAAGGAATATTTAAATAAAACAGCCCCACAGGCAGCTGATATGTGTTATAAATCTCTTACCCTCAGCCAGGATTGAACCAGGGTCTCTAACATCCCCTGCAACAGCCCCAACCACTACACCACAGAAGGAAGCTCTTCTGGGAGCTGTCCTTTGGCCCAATTCATAGTTAATTAAAGTGGAAGCATTTCAAGAGAAAAGGGTATTTCTCACAAGGCAGAGGGAGGAATTGAACCAAAATCCCCCCCGTGGAGTACTCTAACCACTGTACCACAGGGGTGTCTCAAACTAGGCTTGGCCCAGTTAATAGTTAATTAAAACAATTTCAAGAGGAAAAAGCTCATCCAACTCCCTGCCCCAGAGCAGGAGGAATTGACCCACAGCCTCGGGTAGTACCCAAATCCCCCTATCATTGAGGACTTCTTACACTTGACTTCTGCTTTGGCTGTTAATAGTTAATTAAAGTGGAACAGCTTCAAGAGGCAAGACCAAGACAGCCCCATCTTAGAATAACTCATAGCCCTGTCGTTAGGGCACCTACTTGAGAGGTATGCAATCACTGCTCAAATCCCTTCTCATCAAACAGAATCATAGGACTGGAAGTCTAAGTAACTTTTAACTTGTTCTTTTCCTATTTTAGCCTGTGATCCTACCTCATTTTCACTGGAATTCACTATGTTATATGTCCAATCACCACTAACCTTCTTGGTGAAAACCAAAACAAAGGTCATTAAGCCCCTCTGCCATTTCCACATTTTCTGTTATTATTCCCCCCCATTGAGTAATGGTCCTACCCCATCCTTGGTCTTCCTCTTGCTTCTAATGCACTTGTAGAATATATTAGAAAGGGGATTGAACCAGACTGGCCCCCAACCTAGCTGAGTACCGCACCCACTGCACTGTAGAAGGATGCTCCTTGTGGCCCAATTAAGATTTATTTAAAGTCAAACAGCTTTAATAGGAGATGAAGAACAACTCACATCAGGGTAAAAGGAATGCTTGATTCACTGTATAACCCCAAAATTGTACCTCAGACGCTATTCTAGGTCTTCACCTGGCATACCAGTTCTCAAGCCAATCTGGCTCTGCATTGGCACTTTAGAGCCCTTTGAAATTAACACAGGTCATTGCTGGGAGGGGAAGAAAGCTGTAGCTCAGGAGCCCTTTGATCATGATCCCGAACTGGCACCCCAACTGGTACCCAAGGCCTTCTCCTCGCATACAAATTTCCAAGCCAATCTGACTCTGTCTATGAACTTTAGAGCACTTTGAAAGTTTGTTTTAAAGAGAAATACTACTGGTAGCCTGTGTGTCTCTGCGCCTCTTGACGTTCATTCCATGGCATGGTCCCAACCCCACCCCTTTGTAAAATCAAACAGGAACATCTAACACTACTGGGATTATTGGGTTTTGGAGCTGGGTGTTGGTCACATGCAGGGAAAGCTAGTGATATGCCCACACAGGGGGTAAAGTGCTCATCTCCCCTTCCCCCCCAGCTTTGGGGAAAGAAAAGTGATTTTTTTCCCCCATCCCATAACCCAGAATGAAATATCAGCTGTGGTGTATCAGTAACCTAACTGCAGGCTGTCATTTTAAGCCTGCTCCCATTAGCTACCATGTGAGCAGTTTGGAAGGCAAGGAGCAGAACCTCTCAGACATGATCACATATCAAAGATGATCTGATAGTCTAAGAGGTAGCCCCATCTCTACCTGTTGACAGCTTTATAAATTAGGACCATTACTTTTAATTCAGGGTATGGACAGACCGGACCCAACCAAAACCAAAGAGTTAATAAAGAACCAAGCCCTGGGTGAATCAAGAAGTCCTTGCTCAGTGTGACTATCAACATCTGAACTACAGCTTTTTTGGAGTCAGCAGCCTAAGGCTCAGAGGTATCTTTATTTTACTGTGTGGTAACAAGCAAGCAGATCTGGCTAATGTGCACTGCAAGTTGTTTGCTAAGAACCACCAAACATGTGAGAATTTGCCACCACCATAGACCTCTTTGAGCCAGCACCTGAAAGATGCAACTTATCAGTCACTCATGGGGAATCACGCAACAGTTCAGTATCTCCAAGTGTCCTCTGCCAATAACAGATGGGCATAGATAGCATGGGACATCTTGTTCCTAACATGATGGTCCTGCACCTGCTCCAGCCACGTAGCTGTAAGGGTACCTGTGCAACAAGGAGATGCAAATACTGCAGGGAAGACTTCAGGTACTCCAATACATGGAACTGGGGTGGCAATGAGCATAGCAACAGAGTATCAATGTTGATAAATGCAAAGTAATGCACATTGGAAAACATAATCCCAACTATAAATATAAAATGAGGGGGGTCTAAATTAGCTGCTATCACTCAAGAAAGATCTTGGAGTCATTGTGGATAGTTCTCTGAAAACATCCACTCAATGAGCAGCTGCAGTCAAAAAAAGCAAACAGAATGTTGGGAATCATTAAGAAAGGGATAAATAGTAAAACAGAAAATATCATATTGCCTCTATAAATCCATGGTACGCCCACATCTACAATACTGCATGCAGATGTGGTTGCCCTATCTCAAAGATATATTGGAAAAGGTTCAGAAAAAGGCAACAAAAATTATTAGGGGTATGGAACCGCTTCCATATGAAGAGCAATTAATAACTCTGGGACATAACTAAAGGGGGATACGATTGAGGTCTATAAAATCATGCTGGTGTGTGAAAGTAAATAAGGAAGTGTTATTGACTCCTTCTCATAACACAAGAACTAGGGGTCACCCAATTAAAAACAAAAGAAGTATTTTTTCACACAGTGCACAGTCAGTCTGTGGAACTCTTTGCCAGAGCATGTTGTGAAGGCCAAGACTATAAAAGGGTTAAAAACAAAACAAAACAACAACAACAACAAAAAAACTAGATATGTTCATGGATAGGTCCATCAATGGCTATTAGCCAGGATGGGCAGGAATGGTGGCCCTAGCCTCTGTTTGCCAGAAGCTGGAAATAGGCAATAGGGAATGGATCACTTGATGATTCCCTATTCTGTTCATTGTCTCTGGAGCACCTAGCACTGGCCACTGTTGGATACTGGGCTAGATGGACCTTAGGTCTGATGCAGTAAGGCTGTTCTTATTGAACACATCAGAGACAGATTCTGAGGGGGGGGAAGTAGAAATGTTTCAACTATCTGCAAATTGTGACTATTTCTGTGAGTAAATATACCTTGAAGGGGTGTTGCATGAGAAATTCAGTAGCTCATAATTATAGGCAGAGTCCCAAAAGAGCACATGCTTATACTTTGTTATTCACATGTTCTATTCATACCAGACACTCTACAGCCCTTCTACTAAGACTCATTACTGTTATACATGTTTCAGAGTAGCAGCCGTGTTAGTCTGTATCAGCAGAAAGAACAGGAGTACGTAGGGCACCTTAGATGCTTGAACTAGAGTTTTAGGCACCCTTTTAAAGTGGGACAGAAGGTACCAATAATCTCACACTTACTACAGCACTTTTAAGAGTAATAAATGTTGCTTAAACACCAAAAATTTATTCACTCCACACTGGTAACGTTGAGTAAAGAGAGTTTAGAGTTCTACCTTGGATCAGCTACTGACTTATAATAGTAAAATTTCATTCTTTACTCTCCCTTCAATGTTGGTGGCAGTGTGATGGTGAGGTTAATAAGAAATGTAGAACTAGTTATACAGAACTATCACAGTGTTTGTCTTATGGAATAGCTGCATTATTGTCATCCTTCCTTTATGACCCCCACTTTTCCCATGTTAGACAATTTTAGATATTCTCTGGCTTAGTAGGGATTAGGTCTTGACTTGTTTCTGAAATACATTTTAGGGGTACTCAAGAATGATGCACCTAAGTCCCACTAGTTGGCGGGGGGATCGGGGGGGAAAGGAAAAAAATATCAGTAATTTACCTAGTTGTAAAGTAGGGGAGGCTTAGAGTATTGGTGTTTGTAAAACCTTAAACCATTTGAAAGGAAGGCACAATAAAAGTGAAATGTATGCATGTTTTAGGAAAAACTATGGCTTTTAAACTGTATATTAATTAGTAGGGCAAGAGTTTAGACCTCTTCCCCTCCCCCCTTGGCTCAGACAGAATAAGTAGCACACTTCCTCCTCGTATGTGCACTCCAACATCTAAGTAAATCTAGAGCCTGAGATTATGTCTCTTGAAGTTAACTGTTAATTGGCCAAGGAACTCTAACATGCTCTTGTGACACTTGAATGAAAAATGGCAATTTAAGATACACAATAATGCAGGTGATTTGACATTTTGGAATCCAGCCATTCAAGTACTCGGGCAGGAAGCTGAAAGCAAGAACACAAGCAAGCTTACTACTCAAAAGCAAAAGTGGAAACAAGGAACAAAAGAAAGATGGTTAAGCCATTCCAGTAGGTGTTTTGTTTCACTTGGTGAATGACAATCATTTAGAATTAGAGTAGTGTAGACATTAAACAGTCTTGCTAGCTTTTAAAAGAGTGATAAGCCTAATTAAGTTTCACATAGAAGCCTAACACCATATATTTTTTGTAAGAAGTTTAAATTGCCCAATAGACAATTAACACATTGTGTATACAGAACAAGCTTTTGTTTAACTGTCCTCTTACTTTCTTCGTCTTAAACATTTCAGGAGGCAGTCAAATCAGATATGGAGAAGGTAGTTTTACAACACTTGTGTTAACATCTGATGTGTTGATATTTTAAGAGAAAAAGGCAGGTAAGAAAAATTGTAATCTCATCTCTTTATATTGTTTGTTTCAAAAATGCATAGAACTGTCCTATTTCTCTACACTCTATAGTGATAAGGAAATACTCAAAGGCTCAATTAGTTAAGACAAAACACTTCAAGCTATTAACAATTAACTCATAGCTGAGGATATTCAGCAGCTACAGGAATTAAAGTATCATTGTTATATCTAATACAGCATCCCCTGACAGTTTAGAGAAATTGGTGAAAGGAAGCAAAAATAAAAAATGAGGAACTTTCAGGCTTTACATGAGCAAAAATATTTTGTTTCAGATACAGGTCTTATACTGCAAAGAAAATAACCATCTCTACCAAAAGGGGAAGAGAAACAAAAGACTTAACCCTCTTTCCTTTAAGGAGTGAAAAAGATATAGGCTTTCAGAGTGCCTTACAAGGCAGGCACATTCAATCATTGCTAGCACAAGTCTTCTCTCTTCACACAGAACTGGTTTCAAAGTTGGATTTGAAAACATTTAGTAAAATAGTCATTAGACACAGACCAGTTAAAAACCCAACACAATTTAACCCATGTTAAGATACCTTGTTCCCACTTCCCCAAGAGAGGCAGGCAAGAAGCATTTGCTCTTAGTGAGAGCTGCTTGTTTTAGATACCCAAATCAAAACTAGTTCTCGGTAGAAGGCATTTTCCCATTTCATGGGTCAGCTAGCTTTGAGACAGGGATGCTCACTTACTAAAATAAATTATTCACACCCCAGGTCAAATACAGCTCTGGAAAAACTTGCTGGAGTTGATGTGAGCCAGAACAAAAACAGAATTACTAACTACCGGTAGATTCAGGTTATAGAATCTTTGTTGATCAACATGCCAGAAATAACAGTAAGATTATCAGATTCTAGGACCGGTCAAGACTACGGTGCTGGAAGAAAGTGTATTGCATATTGGAAGAGCTGAGTTAACAAGTAACTCCAGCTACCCTCTGCCCCACAAAAAAATGATGTTTTCATGGAGACTTGGTTCAGGCTGACACTTTCTGAAGAGTACAAGCCTCTTCAAAGGGCCCAAATATAAGCAGTTTTTTAGATCAGTGGAATTTTGCAGTTGAAAACTCCAGAGAACTGCATTGTCAAGATGTTCAACTAAGCCGATTACATAGGAATATATTACCATATGTTTAAGTTCTGCAGAGACATGAATTTTAAGAACATCCTGTAAATACAGGTTTCAGAGTAACAGCCGTGTTAGTCTGTATCCGCAAAAAGAAGAAGAGGAGTACTTGTGGCACCTTAGAGACTAACAAATTTATTAGAGCATAAGCTTTCGTGGACTACAGCCCACTTCTTCGGATGCATCCGAAGAAGTGGGCTGTAGTCCACGAAAGCTTATGCTCTAATAAATTTGTTAGTCTCTAAGGTGCCACAAGTACTCCTCTTCTTTTTATCCTGTAAATAAATTCTGTACATAGCCTACTTTCTACTAGAGCAATGGCCACAGTACACAAACTACCAATCTGGGCAATTTTATTGCCAAATGAGTAAAGAGACGATGAATGTGCTTTTAGGAAGCTTCTTAACCCTAGAGCAACAGAGGGTTCTGTGGCACCTTTAAGACTAACAGAAGTATTGGGAGCTTAAGCTTTCGTGGATAAGAACCTCACTTCTTCAGATGCAAGTAATGGAAATTTCCAGAGGCAGGTATAAGTCAGTATGAAAGCTTATGCTCCCAATACTTGTTAGTCTTAAAGGTGCCACAGGACCCTCTGTTGCTTTTTACAGATTTATACTAACACGGCTACCCCTCTGATACTTAACTCTAGAGGTGGTCCCTCCACATCAAGAGGTAGATATGCCACCGTGCTCCCTTCTGTAGACACAGAACTTCAGTCCTCTCTAGCACCTTTCAAGAGCAGCAATTTTTAAAAGAAGAGAGTTTAACTGCTTTCTATAATTTAGAAACAGTGAGGGCTTACCTACAGGCCCCTATAGTAATCAGACTACAGGCGGTGTAAACTGCACCATGCATTAGCATACTGTGCTGCAACTCTCCCTTATGGACCTGATCTAGAGGTACAAACTAAAAAGGCTCCTACTTTGCATTAATGGATTCCTGTTTAAGGAGGACTTTTAGTTCACATCAGCAGCATCCACACAGGACAGTTACAGTGTAGCACGGTAGCCTATGCTTCAATTTACAACCCTGTAATTCTAACTGCTGGGCTATGCAGATGGAGCCTTTGATCAAACTGTCATGAGAATGTAGAGTTGTATATATGACTAAATGTGACAAAGATAAGTGCGTACTTTAAGGATTTACAGGTTGTACATTATGTGTCTGGGATTGTGTGTCTACAATTTTTCTTCAGGGCTCGTCTGGTTTCTATGGCATTCCATGTGCTGGGTATAATCCACTTAGGATGACCAGATGTCCCAATTTTATAGGGACAGTCCCAATTTTGGGGTCTCTTATATAGGCTCCTATTACACCCCCCCCCCCCCATCCTGATTTTTCGCACTTGCTGTCTGGTCATCCTAAATCCACTCCTTCCTTCTCTTCTGCCTGTAGCCCAGACAGGCTTCACTGCTCTGTTTATAAATTGCTGTTATTCGTCCCACTTCTTGTTGATCTCATCTGCATTCCCCTCCTCTTCATCAAGGTCTGCAAGTGCTTGAAATCTGTTCTTTAACTGCAGAACGAAGGCTTTCTGTATTTCAAGGGACTTCATCTTGTCAATGTCATAACATTGATGTCCCTTGTTTGGTGGACCCACACTTCAGTTTTAGCTTGAAGGCGGTCACAAAGTGATGGTCACTGCCAACATCTCCACCTCTTCTCACTTTCACATCTGTCAGTGAGTGTCGCCATTTGCCATTGATCGTAATATGGTCAATCTGGTTCTTATTGCTGCCATTTGGAGAACACCATGTCAGCCTGTGAATTTCACAATGTCGAAATAGGGTTCTGCCAGTGACTAGGTCATTTATATTACAGAAATCAACAAGCCCGTCTCCATTTTCATTCATGATGCCACACCCTTGTCTTCCCATTGCTCTGTCATTTGTGTTGTCCTTACCAAGCCTGGCATTCAGGTCTCCTATGACGATAGTTAGGTCATGGCATGGTACTCTTAACTCCGCCTGTAGTGCAAGGTAGAATTTGTCCTTTACTTCTTCATAACTCATTTGTCAGAGCATATCACTGGATCAGGGTGATATGTTTCCCTTTCAGTCTGGCTCTCATAAGTCTGCTGATGAATTTCCATTCAAGCAGGGAATGCTCCACTCCCTTCTTCAAAAAGGATGGCAACACCCTCATGGTGTTGTCCATCATCACAAGCAGAAAACAGCAAAGTTTCTCCCAAGGCTGCTGTTAATCTTCCTGATCCCATCCATCTGCTCTCACGGACACCCAGGATGTGTAAGCTGTAGTGTCTCATATTTGCTGTGACCTGAGCTAGCTTCCCTGTTTCGTACACTGTCCGTACATTCCAAAAAACAAGTTTGGTTTTTGTCTTGGTGTTGAGCACTTCAGTCTTCATGCCAGTGGCTTCCTTTTGGCTTTCACCACTGGCAGGACAAATACCACAAGCAGTATAGCAAGGCACACCGGGAGGTCAAACACCTTGTGAGAGTGGACAAACGGCATTATGTTGATAATCTGACAACACAAGCAGAGGATGCAGCTGCTCGTGGTGAACAAGGAACCATCTACAAAATGACGCGGCTCATCAGTGGTAAATGGCAGACACCAAACACACTCAGGAACAGACAAGGACACCTACTGATAACTGAAAATGAACAAGAAATGTGCTGGACAGAGCATTTCAAAGAATTGCTGAACAGGGAGACACCTAAAAAGGAAGCAAACATCCAGGAGGCAGAGGATGATCTTGATATCAACACAGACACCCCAACTAAGGAAGAGATCATTCAAGCCATCAAATCATTTAAAGAAAAAAAAAAGGGGGGGGAAGCTCTGGCAAGGATAACTGGAATGCAGAATTGTTCAAGGTAAATCCTAAATTAGCAGCATCTATAGAATCATAGAAGATTAGGGTTGGAAGAGACCTCAGGCGGTCATCTAGTCCAACCCCCTGCTCAAAGCAGGACCAATCCCAACTAAATCATCCCAGCCAGGATTTTGTCAAGCCAGGCCTTAAAAACCTCCAAGGATGGAGATTCCACCACCTCCTAGGTAACCCATTCCAGTGCTTCACCACCCTCCTAGTGAAAGAGGGTTTCTGAATATCCAACCTAGACCACTGCAACTTGAGACCATTGCTCCTTGTTCTGTCATCTGCTACCACTGAGAACAGCCAAGTTCCATCCTCTTTGGAACCCCCTTTCGGGTAGCTGAAGACTGCTATCAAATCCCCCCTCACTCTTCTCTTCTGTAGACTAAACAGTCCCAGTTCCCTCAGCCTTGCCTCATAAGTGATGTGCCCCAACCCCCTGATCATTTTTGTTGCCCTCTGCTGGACTCTCTCCAATTTGTCCTCATCCTTTCTGTAGTGGGGGGCCCGAAACTGGACACAATAATCCAGATGTGGCCTCAGTGCCGAAGAGGGGAATAATCACTTCCCGCGATCTGCTGGCAATGCTCCTACTAATGCAGCCCAATATGCCGTTAGCCTTCTTGGCAACAAGGGCACACAGCTGACTCATATCCAGCTTCTCATCCACTGTAATCCCCAGGTCCTTTTCTGCAAAACTGCTGCTTAGCCAGTTGGTCCCCAGCCTATAGCTGTGCATGGGATTCATCCATCTTAAGTGCAGGACTCTGCACTTGTCCTTGTTGAACCTCAGATTTCTTTTGGCCCAGTCCTCCAATTTGTCTAGGTCACTCTGGACCCTATCCCTACCCTCCAGTGTCTCTCTCTCTCCCCCCAGCTTAGTGTTATCTGTGAACTTGCTGAGGGTGCAATCATCCAGATCATTAATAAAGATATTGAACAAAACTGGCCCCAGGACCAACCCCTGGGGCACTCTGCTTGATACTGGTTACCAACTAGACATTGAGCCATTGATCACTACCCACTGATCCCAACAATCTAGCCTGCTTTCTATCCACCTTATAGTCTATTCATCCAGCCCATACTTTAACTTGCTATCTATCCTGGCCCCTCTACTTACATCAGTCTGGGAAAGGGAAAACGTGCCAGATGAGTGGACCAATGGTGTTATAGCGAAGATACCAAAGAAAGGAACTCTCAGTAATTGTAATTACTGGCATGGTATCACTTTTATCTGTGCCAAGCAAAGTATTGTGTAAGATCATAGTCCAGCATATATCAGAGGCAGTTGATAGTGTTCTCAGAAAAGAGCAAACTGGTTTTCAGAAAGGGTGTAGATACACAGACCAGATCTTCACTCTACAAAACATAATAGAATAGTGCTTAGAATGGCAATGGCAACTCTACATAAATTTCATAGATTGAGAAGGCTTTTGATAGCATTCACAGGACCAGCCTATGGTGCATTCGGTGTAATCAATATCAAAAGCTTCTATTTCAACTTTACATGCAGTGTTGATCACAGTGAGCTCATTTTTGAAGTCAAAACAGGAGCATGTTGGGGTGTGTCACGTCTGCAATCCTCTTCAACATTGCCACTGACTGGGTAATGCAGCATACAACAGAAGACATGCCAACAGGTATTAAATGGACACTTCTCATCCCTTGAAGACCTGGACTTTGCAGATGATGTCGCTCTGCTATCACATACCCAACACCATATACAAGAACAAACAACTCGACTCAATGCATTCAGACAGCAAATTGGACTGAAAATCAACTGCAATAAGAGATATCCTGACCTTTAATATTTCCTCACCATCACAGATAGAGGATTATGTTCTCACCATTGTAGAAACACTCACACACTCAGGCAGCCCCATCAGCCAGGACGGTAGAACAAAAAAACAAAAAACAAACAAACAAAAATCAATAAAACCAGGAACACCTTCAGGAGCTTAAATACAGTCTGGAAATCATCAAAACACCACCAACACCAAACGCAAGATTTATCAGAGCTGCGTACTTTCAACACTACTTTATAGCACAAAATGCTGGGGAATGAGAAAGTATGACATGTCTAAACTGTCTTCATTCCATATAACTTGCCTCAGAAAAATCCTCTATCTCAAACCAAGATCTACTGACACAGTGCAGGCTAACAGGATCTGAGCACCATCATTGCCAGGAAGCGTTGGAGATGGAATCAGTTTCCATCCGAAGCACGTGACCAATCCTTCACCAGAGTAGCAATAAGATGGACATCTGAAGGCAAGCGAAAACGAGGCTGCCTGAAAACACGTCGAAGAGCTGTGGAAGCCAAGCTGAAAAACCTGGGAACCACTGATAGACTTGCCAGAAACAGACAGGAGTGGAGGAGCATCGTCACTGCCCTAAACACCAGAGATGTAATAGGAACATCATGATGACGACAATGACATTATGCTTCAGGCGATCTCTATATCAGTACCAGGTGTTCAACTTACTGAAAGCCATGCATAAGTACAGATTCAGTTCTGCGCTGAACTAGACTAATATTATTTGGCAGAGAAGATGGTACCATATCACATTAGAACCTAGTTTGTCAAGCAGTTTAGCGCAATTAAGAGGCGTAGGGCAGGTCTACACTTTAAATGCTGCATCAGTGCAGCTGCACCATTGTAATGTTTAAGTGAAAGCTCTCCCTTTGGCATAGTTAATACACCTCACCAAGAAGCAGTAGCTATGTCGCTAGGAGAAGCTTTCCTGCTGACACAGTGCCGTCTACACAAGGGGCTAAGTCGGTATAACTAGTTATACTGATACAGACCTGTAGCATAGACCAGACACTAAGGCAGAACATGATTCAACTACACCCAAGTTTTAAGTGCTGTCTAAACAATTAAGTTGACAAACCCCAGAAAAGACAGGGTCTAAACCCAGTGAAGTATTCATTGCAATACACTCCATGAGGTTTGCTAGCACACTGTTGTGATGGCCACAGGCCCAAGTTGTTTTGAGTCAGGCCAACAACCATAGACTGACTCTAGAAGCACCCCAATGCCAGTTCGTAAAGGGCTCCCTGGTACATAACAGTAAGACTCAGATGGCCTGACCAGGTTAAACACCTCACACATGTCATTTATTTAAAATGTGTCATGTAATTATAATTGGAAAACTAATAACTCACCGATCTTCATTATTGCATGGTGTATGTACTGTTATCTATACATTTTTTGGTAGGTTGTGCTGGAAATGTGTAACTAAAATGTGTTTAGAGAAGTCAATTTTTTTTGGAGAGAAGAGGTGTGTCATCTGGAAAAAACTAAGGGGCCAACATCCCAAGCCAGGTGTTGGCAAGGACAGTGGGCTATTCATTTGTATTGAAGATTGCAGGAAGATTAATTGCATTGTAAAAAAAATCAAAGGTGGGGGAAAAGCCATCATGGCATCTACACCACACAGCATGGTACCTACACTGAGCAAGGAAAGGAACTTTACCTGGGAACACATTTCAGATTAATAAAATTTCAAAGGTTTGATGACTAAAGAGATGGGAGAGAACTTATTTTATTCATTATCTAAGGAAGGAAGGAAACTAAAGTCTTTGAGCTCAGTGTGTTGAGCCCTGGCTAAAGAATGGGCTGGCTAGCCATGCTGGAAGAATGACTATGGTGAGGAAAAAGGAACAAACTCATTTGTTAAGTAAGTTTTAGTCTTAGAAGTGTATTTTTACTTTTGTTTATAACCATTTTAATCCTTTCCTTATACTTGGTATCACTTAAAAGCGTACATCCTTTTGTTAAGGAACTTGTTTTAACTTTTACCATAAGCCAACTCAGTTGTTTGATGGAAGTAGGTGGTTTAATCATCTCACTAAGTTAATAAGCTGCTGTGTGCTCTCTCTTTAAAGCAGCAAACTTGATAATGTTCTGTGGGTGCCACAGTCAGAAGGACTCAGCAGAGAAAGTTGTTTTTGGGGAGAACTCAGGATTGGGAGGGTGTGAATATCAACCCTGCAAGGAATAACCAGTCTGGTGGAAGCCAGGGTGAGGTTATTGTGCTGCAAGCATGCGGATGTCAGAGTTCTGAATCAAAAATGCACAACACAGAAGCACCCAGGGTTACAGGGCAGGTTATGACAAAACTCCTTACTGGTCTGGGTTGAACTGTTGTGACCATCACAACTTCTCCAACTTTTGGATGCAGTGGCCATATTCAGTTTATGCATTCATTTAGCTGGCAATTTTGATCATCAAGGGTTATTACAGGCACTAAAATCAAGCAAGCAATTTTGTTGCTAGAGGGTACAATAGAAAAAAAAAAAAGAAGTATTAAGAGACTCTCCTATAAATCTGATTTCTGTAGGTTAAATAGTTTTCTGACAGCAAAGCATAGGTTACAGATGTCAATATTATTACAGATATTTAAGTTCTTGCTGCTGAGTAGCCATGTGTGTTCTATCAGTTCCAGACCAATTAGAGTTCACTCTGTGCCTGGAGTGTTGTAAACCCTCTTTAGAGCTGCCAACACTCGAAAACACTTATCCCTTGAAGTGCACACATATTTGTGCTAGCTCTCATTAAGCCAGCCCAAGTATACCAGCATAGCCACAGTACCATGGGTAGCAGCAGCGGAGGCACGGCTTAGCCATGGGAGTATATACTCCGTTTCAGGCAGGTTTGTACTTGACCCAGCCAAGCCATGCCTCTGCTGACACTACCTGTGCTACTGCAGCTACTCTGGTATTTACACCCATGCTAGCTTAATAAGAACTAGCACAAATAGCTGTATGCAAGCAGGTTGGGGGGGAGGGGGGGGGAGGAACACACCTACCCTGTAGTATAGACATAGCCAAAAAGTCATAATGGTAGCAAGGAATGCACAGATCTGGCAACACCAACTGAAAATTCTGTTAACACCTGCTGGAAGACTGGTTCACAGCTAAAATATGCTTTGGCATAAGTGGATAATAAATATTGTTTCCTTATGTAAACCTCATCTCCATTTAAAATATGTTTAAGGAAGAAGACAATTAGTATTTTATTTGTTCACATGAATAGTTTTTAGTCTCAAATGGGACTTAATATAGATTTGGCCAATACTTCTACCACAGTGTCGTCCTGTTTTATCAACATTCTCTTTCTACTGTGGTATTGACTCTTCCCCATCCCAAGTACATTAGGCTGACTTCTCAATCTTTAGATAAAAAAACTGCAACTAAATTTCCAAGTCATTTGTTACAACATGGCAAATGTATGCATCCTCTGCAATGCATTTCTTAGATGGCTTCAAGAGACCTGGCTTATTTTGCAAGTTAGGTAACATGCTGTTGTGCTCCTGCCTCTTATAAAATCCTATTTAACCTTACAAGGATTTAAAAAAAAAAAAAAAAAAAAAAAAAAAAAAAACTTAAAAAAAAGACTATGAAAGTCATCACTTTGGTACCTTATTGTGGTAACAATGTCAAAATCCAAGATGCTTTTTGTTTTGCATGTTCCTCAACCAGGTTGTGCCATCTTGTGACCTCTCTGTATCAGCCTTGCCTGCTCTCTACTGTAGAGAGAACTTTAAATTTTAGAGTATCTCTAATTATAATTCTGCTTTGGATACTTATTGTAGGTGGAAATAGGAGATGTTGAGAAGCTGGAGTTAAAACAGCACATGGACAAATCCAGTAACTGACTAGTAAAATATGAGCTATGCAGACAGCCACATCACGCTTTTGTTCAAAGGAATAAGGCCTCGGAACATCAACTGGAGAAATATAGAGAAACAGGTTAGGTCATGAGTAGTATATACATTTGTGACTCCCCAGTGAATGGGTAACTTTATGACAAAGGACCTGTTGAGAACTTAACCCACAGAATCAAATATTTAGCTGAAAAATGATCCAACATAGTTACAGCTTTTGAAATCTGAGACTGGGGCAAGATCCTAATTTTGTTTTTGAATAACTGGTTCCTAGTTTTGAAAATAGTTCATTCAACTTGAGGCTCAGGGAAAGGCAAGCTTCTTTTCCATCTTTATGTGCTTTACCAGCACGATTTAAACAATGGGCCTTGCGTGAAAGTCTTTTCAGAGCAAATTAGATGCAACTGATTTCCCCAAGCAAGACTCCTAAATCAAAGTTAATCCAAACTAATCCTGTATTCTTCATCTATCCAAGACTCCTGAATAAAAACAATGAATTCTAGGTACAAGAATTAAGACTGGGCCCATAGAGGGATAATGGAAGTCTTCTCAGACAGAACGCCTGCCAAAAAGTTATGATTCCCCCCCCCCCCCCCCCCCAAAAAAAAAAAAAAAAGGGACAGGGATTTGGGGGTAAGTGGACAACAACCAAAGATTAATAAGCAAGCAAGGTGGTGTGTTTGAATGTCACTGGAGAACCTCCTCACTTTGAGAGTGATTTTATGAATTAGCCAGCACCATCTAGTATGGCCAACGTTTGTTTTACAATAGGAATTTTAAGTAGTTTCCAGTTTGTTTTAAATGCCAAGTTTTTCCTACAACTAATGTTACTAGAGCATATGGAAGTCAGTTATGTTTGCAGGCATTATTACAATCTTGTAAATTTTACTTTCCTATTACAAGTAAAATACTGATGTTTACTGATATGAAGACAGGCTAACAAGCAGCCAGAATAGCAAGTTCTCATGACACTATTACCAGGTTACATTTTAGATCAGGACTGAAGCAGATTTTCCTGGGAAAACTAGAGTTTGAAGTTATTGTATGAACAGTCACACTAAGTTATATGGAATTTATCAGAGCTGGAAAATATCTACGCAAGTGATTAGAAAACTACTGCTTGCAAGTAGAGGGCCTAAACCAGGGGTGAGCAAACTTTTTGGCTCTTGGGCCAAATTTGGGTATGGAAGTTGTATGGCGGGCCATGAATGCTCACAAAATTGGAGGGGGGGTGGGCTCTGGGGTGGGGCCAGAGATGAGGTCAGGGTGTGGGAGGGGGCTCAGGCTGGTGGTGCAGGCTCTGGGGTGGGGCTGGGAGAGGAGGTCAGGGTGTGGGAGGGGGTTTAGGCTGGTGGTGCAGGCTCTGGGGTGGGGCTGGGAGATTAGGGGTTTGGGGTGCAGGAGGGTGCTCCGGGCTGGGATTGAGCAGTTCAGAGGGTGGGAGGGGGAAATCAGAGCTAGGGTTGGGGCGCAGGAGGGACTCAGGGGCGCAGGCTCCGGTGGCACTTATCTCAAGCAGCTCCCGGAAGCAGCAGCACATCCCCCCCTCCAGCTCCTACGTGCAGGCACGGCCAGGCAGTTCTGTGCCCTGACCCATCCACAGGTGCTGCCCCTGCAGCTTTCATTGGCCGCAGTTCCTGGCCAATGGGAGCTGCAAGGGTGGTGCTTGGAGTGGAGGCAGTGTGCGGAGCCCCGTGGCTGCCCCTAACCATAGGAGCCAGAGGGGAGACATGTTGCTTCTTCTTGGACCTGCAGCATGCACACACAGCCCCTGACCCTGCTCCCCAGCAGGAGCTCAAGGACCAGATTAAATTGGCTGGTGGGCCAGATGTGGCCCGCAGGCTGTAGTTTGCCCACCCTGGCCTAAACAATCCATCTCTGGAGTTTTTAAAGAGTTTCCATCCCTTATGGATGTGTGACTTTGCTACTGTTCTTATTTTTCACAAGCAGCTGCTTAAAGCGGACAAGACTGGTTGATTTTAGTGCCACTATATGTTGCCCGGGGGAGGCTTCTGAAGTCTCATTTTTAGTTGCTGCTGCTTGTGAAAACCAGGAACAATTGCAAAGGCAGGCACTGGACTTCTTAACAGGGAGAAGGATCCACTAAATGGAAGGCTGGGGAAGGAATAGTTTAGTACAGTGTTTCTCAAACTGGGGTCCCTGAGGGAACTTCTCAGGGGCCACAGGCCCTGCTGATCAACTCAAATCTTCCCCCTCCCTCCCAGAGGCTACTGAAGCCAAACCGGGAGATTTTAGGAACTAAAAGTCCAGTGGTGTAGTGAGGCTAAGGCAGGCTCCCTGCCACATGCCACTCGTGGAAGCTGCCAGCACATCCCTGTTCTGCACAGAGACCCCCTGGTCTTCCCTTCTCTCTGGCAGTGCCCCCAAGATGTGCTGGTTGCTTTTGGGAGCCTCCTGAGGTAAGCACCATTGGGCTGGAGCCTGCACCCCACCCCACCCCCACACCCCCAATCCCAGCCTAGAGCCTGCACCCAAACTTTCTCCTTCCAGTGCCCATACCCCAACCCTCTGTCCCAGCCTGATGAAAGTGAGTGAGGGGCAGGGCCGGGGCCTTGGGGGAAGGGATGGAATGGGGCAGGGCCTGGGGCTGTGCCAGGGGCTTGGAAGTCCCTAGAAAGTTTTAAATCAAAATGGGGGTCCTCCGGTTGCTAAAGTTTGAGAACCGCTGGTTTAGTACCGAGACCTCTGTACTTGTCAGTAGGCTCTGGAATAGGGATTAAGGTTTTAGAAACGTCCTAAAATCAGACATGAATGCAAATGATGGAGCTCCCCTAAGTACGGTCCAGGGACAACAAATACCATCATCTTCCCCAGTGGGTGGGGAGAAGAGACTTCAAGACACACAGGTCCATGGATTATCACTTTGCTCACCTCTTGTCCATCAGTATAAATCCAGAGAATACATTAAAATTGTTGAATCTTCATATGTTTAGGAACATCTACATTACCTGAGTGTGAAAATTTGAAATAGTTGTCGTTTCTATGTCCTTCTTGCCCAGAATTTCCATTTTCACTGGAGTGTTGGGGAAATTAAAAGCAAAATAATCCAGGAAGTCTGGCAAATAGGCAGCTGCGCCATGTACTATGGCTAAAGCATAGTAGGCTGCATTTTTCTCATTTTCACTGAATGACAAAGCAAGAAATTCTTCTGCAAATCTCTCCATCTCCACTGGAGACAAAAATGAGAGTTCATCCATGTAGGCATGAAGGACCAAAGCACCACCATTAGACTGATGTTCTTCATGAATAAAGTTACTAAATTTAGTGCCCGTTTTCAAGAAACTGCTGCGAACAGAGTGCTCTTGATGAGTCATAAATGGTGTCTGAACTCCCTGGGGTACCCGATATTCCTGCATTCCCAAATTCAATCGACACAGCTGCTCATCCTTCAGATACCTGAAGGATTCCTTGGTCACTTCCGAGTTATCACTCTGTACTTGAGTCAGAATCTCTTTGTTGATGCGAGTAAGTCCGGCACAAACTGTTTGTACTTCTTTGTTGTACATTTTAAGGCGTTTCCCTCTCATATCCTCCCGGTGTTTCTTTTTCTTCTTTTTCTTTATCTTCTTCATAATAAGACTGTCGACTCGCTGGGTTTTGCCATTTTCATCTGGAGCTTCTGGCAACAAACAAAAACGGGAAGATTAGAGTTCTACAGTTATAGCAGATTTATCCAAAAAGGAATTAAGAAAAATGCTACACTTCCTAAAGCCATCTTCTTCTGAAAACTATTAGCAGGTTTCACATTGGTTTAATTTTACATTAGCATATTTGCTTTTGGATTGGCATATATGTAACAAAGCCACATATGATTACATAAAACACTAAAAAAACAACATCTAGTTACTATACAAAAATCTTGAATTAAGAAAGTCTGGCAGAATCAGAAACGGGAACATTTAAAGAATCCAAGACAAAAAGAGGAACTATAAGAAATTTGGATTAAACTAATAAAAAATGAATTTTTTAAACTAGCTATTTATTTAAAAATCAGAGGCTTCCTAAGTGCCTCTTACAATTAAGACAATAAATCATCGCAATCCATAAAAGACTAGTGGCTCCACAAAATATAAACCAAATAAGTGAAAGAAGCTAGTGTGGGTAAGAGTTAAACATTTAGGTCCCACTCTTGCAGGTTGTGTGCAAGCAGGCATACTGTGCAGAGCAACTTGCCGATTTGGGGCCAGGACTGAAGTATGATGAGGGGAAGAGAGGAGAACAACCACCATTCTAATGTGGTAAAAAGGAATTAGTACAGCAGTTTGCAGTAATATTTAAAAAGACAAATGTTTAGAGCAAAAATTAGTCCGTTTAGTAATTTTTTCCTTTATTTAAAGTTAAGTCTTCAAAGCCAAAAAAGCTTGTGGAAACATCTGGCAGGAAGGTAGAGAAACTGCAAATGAGCCCAAATTACACAAGGACAATAATCTCATGCTTTTTAAAAAAAAAAGCTTTATATACACTTCAGTAATCTACTTTCAATATGAGAAAGGCACATTTGAAATGTAATAACCCGAGTCCAAAATACAACAAACCTTTCTCTGAACACAGCAGCAACCTAGTTGGGTATTTCATAATATTTTGCCAGCAAGTTATTATGTTTTGATGTTAATATTCCCATTGTATGGATATGTTCCATGTTGTGTGTAGGGGCTGGAGGGGAGCAGAAGCTAGGAACTGAAGTACCCCTGCTACCCCACGGTCCTTGGCCTCACTGCTGAATGCCAGTTAGTTCAAAAACAGGGTGGTAAGTGATATAGGACTGAAACGGAGACACAAATTTATTTCATATAGGGGTCAAAGCCAATTAGACAGGATTTTTTTTTTTAACCCCTACTAAACTTGCTGGATTCAGACGGATGAAAGGCTGTGCAGCTCACTGGCAATGCCCTAAAGCATCCAGGATGCCAATAAATATCGGATCCAAAGTCAATGGAAGGACTCCCATTAAGGGCATGATTCAGAGCTGCTGAGATTAAGTGCTGACCTAGGAGTGGCTCCTACAGTGCCTAGATTTAATTTATAATTTTAATGTTGGGTGTGAAGTCAACACCACATAAGTAGGGAATGCAAGAATTAATGTTACTTGTGCAGCTTCAATTCACCCTTCACTTGTGCATAAACAATATATAGTCTTTAGTTACATGATCACATACTGTTTCCCACATGGGTTATCAGGATCTAACCTTAGGATCTTCACACATGCTCTTCACACTGGAGCTAAAAGAGTAACTGGTACTGGAGGGAGTGTGCCTGGTATACCCCACGAAGGCTGTGATAGATAGACAGTAGCAACCTGGGGCTCAGGATGTGGGGAACTGCAGAAGCAGCCACCTCCATCCCTTTTCTGCCCAATGCTCCCTAACCCTCTTCAGACACCATCACATTCTCTACCTAATCTCAGCCCCATCCCTGACCACCCATCCACCCCCCATTTTCTCCTCCAGGTCAGGTGCCATAGCTGCCTATTGTGGCGAGCAGGAGAAATTGCAGTTGTTGCCCACAGCCACACTGGAAGCCTGAGAATCTCAGAGATAAGGCTGTAAAAAAAATGCATGGGTGTCACAAGAGGCATAATACTTGGCAAGATCTTTGAATTCTTAGGTTTTCAGATTCAGTTTTGAGGAGGACATGTCAGATTACACAAAACAGTCAGAAGCTTCCAGATATATTTGCCTGTTTATTACAGTTAACACAAGAAGTTTGATGTAGCTAAACCAGGGCAGAGACTGATGATTAAGGCTACTATTTTGTCATGGAGGTCACAGAAGTCACATAATCCATTACTTCTAAAGACTGCCATGACTTCAGCCCCAGTGGCTGGGAGCTGCAGGGTCCCCCCCGCAGCGAGCTGTGAAGTACCCTGCCACTTGAGGCAGCAGGCCCCCAAACTCCCAGCTCCCCAGGGAGGGGGGAGGGGGACCCTGGAGCTCTGAGCCCGCACAGGTGGTGGGGGGCCCCCAGAGCTCCCAGCAACTGCTCAGTCCCTTCCCATTTTATCATGGATATTTTTATCCAAAGTCAGGGACAGGTCAGGGGCTTCTGTGAATTTCTCTCTATTGCCCGTGACCTGTCTGTGACTTTTACTAAAAATGTCTGACAAAATTTTAGTCGTACTTATGATCTATTCATGGACTGCTTGTAGACAGCTGGCTCCTTTTTCTCCTGCCCATTTTATGATCTGCATTGGTGGTGGTGGTTTTTTGGTGCACAAAATTAAAAATTAGCAATTATTCAAGTCCTGTATGATTGCACCAAAGTAGTTCAAACATCACCATTGCTATTTGCTCCATCTTGATGTATAGCAGCAATTCTCCAACTTTTGTATTGGTGACCTCTTTCACACAGCAAGCCTCTGAGTGCAACCTCCCTTATAAATTAAAAACTCTTTTTTGGCATTTAACACTACTAGAAATGCTGGAGGCAAAATGGGGTTTGGGGTTGGAGGCTGACAGCCTATGACCACCCTCCCCCATGTAATAATCTCGCAACCTCCTGAGGGATCACAACCCCCAGTTTGAGAACCCCTGATGTATATAGTTTGTATAATGGAGGGAGAGATCAGAACAGTTCTGACTTTTATAAAGCTTGGGGAATTCACAAAACAGATCATTTATTATACTGTCTGAAATCAGAGTGACTTGTGTTATTTCACATCAGCGATGGACATAACAGCAATTACCACTTAACCAAGATGGCTGCTTAAATGTATCGTAACAATTTTAGCAGCAGGCTAAGGTTATCTGACTGGAAGATCACATGAAAAATATGTTAGCCATGGTAACAGCAGCATAGGGCTTTGTATTCTTAACACAGCAAAACTTATGGACTTCACTGAAACTCATTTGTATTCCCACTCAATTCACTTGCAGTACTGAAAGTTATAGAACAAAACAAACAGTGCCCCTAAACAAAATGTACTGTTATTACTATGATCTGCAAGAAGGAAAACCATGGCTATAAATTCATATAAACTAAATTTAAAGCTGTAACAGTCCTGCCTTAGTGACTTTAGAAAAGTTTACAATACACAAAATATTTAACAATTACTGTAGAACCTTATGAAGCCTACATTCTCTAGCATTTTAGAGCTTTTCTTAGGTAGATTGCTAGAAACTGATGTTTTAAACCTGCATTATAGTCCTTTAAAACCAAGAGAACAATACCAATTTAATGAGTAAAACCAGTCAAAGCAAAGAATAATTTTTTAATATTAAATTTATATAACTACTTTTGAATCCTTAAAGTATCAGTCTTTTGTGACGCTGCTGGTTATACTTACCTTTTACATGGTATCTTACAAATAGCAAGTACATTTGTTTCAATATTATAGATGGGGAAAACAGATTGTGTCATTTTCAGTGTTATCCAATATGAGTCAAACTTGTTAGAATCAAGGGTGTGTGTTTTAAACTCCCAATCCACTACTATAGTCAAGTCTATGATTTAGTGATGGGTATTTTTTAAGTAAGAGTCATGGACAGGTCACGGACAATAAATAAAAATTCATGGCCCGTGACCTCTCCATGACTTATAGTATAAAATACCCGTGACTAAATTGGGGGGGGGGGGGGGGAGAAGGGAGGAGACCCTCTGCTGCTGTGGGGGCTTGCTGCTCCAGACACCCACAGGGCTGGCTGCCCTGGTCCCCTGGGGCCACCCAAGCTGACTGTGGAGCTACTCAAGAAGCAGCTGGTGTGGCTGTCCCCAGGGCCACCTGAGCAGCTGGCCCTGGAGCCAACTGCTTGGGAAGCCTTGGAGCCAGCCACACTGACCGCCACAGAAGGCGCAGAAAGTCACAAAATCCATGACTTCCGTAACCTCTGAGATAAACCACAGAGCTGTAACTATAACCACTGGATCACACTGCCAACTACTCTGTAGGCTTTCAAGTATATAATTCAATAAAGATTTGTTCTAAAAATCCATGCAAAAAACTGAACAGCTACCGTTGAGGTCTTTTTGTAGATGGAACGGTCATGAAAGTGTGTTTACATAATTACTAAACTATGAAGTGTAGATTGTGTTTTATCAGATTAGATAGTGCAATTCACTATTCAGGATTTAGAGGATGATTTTGTAGCTAAAGCACAGGACCCTGAGTCAGGAGATCTAGTTCTCTTTCTGGATCTGCTACACACCACTTTTTGTGAATGCTGTTTTTCAGTATGCCCATTAATGAAATGGTGATAATACCTTAGAGGTCATAAGATTAGACACATTTTATCCAGATCTGGATGGAAGGTGCTAGAGTCAAATACTTTGCATTTCTCCAATTTCAGAGAAGTAAAACTTTTGTGATGAAATGGAGAATCCATCTATGTATGCTATATGAATTCCAGTTTGTAGTTTTGTTAAAAACATACATGAGTTCATAATCTCCAACTCCACATTGAATGTGGGGCTTGTCTGCCTTCTTAGTCTTTTTAACTCCATGCTGGACTGAGATTCCAAGCGGTAGTGGCACCAGGCAATGAAGTATAATTAAACCTTGATGTCACATGGAAAAAAACTCCCTTGGACAAATAACTGGCTACCTTTCTGAAGCATCAGTCTACCCAGGCAGTCTTGTAACTAAGCAACAGATCACCTGATGAGGCTGATGGGGTTGTGACTGGAGATTTCAAAAATGGGTCTCTCACTGGCCATTTTAGAAAGAGGGAGAAGAAAGTAGAGGCAAAAAGCTGGCAGCAGGAGTTAGAGGGGACTCCACATTCCAGATAAGTCACGAGTATGAGTGAAGGATCCTGGACTCCTTTAAAGACTGTCAAGCTCAAAGAATGCTCAACAGTTGAGAGTGCTTTTACAAAGCCTCTGTGTTATGTGCTTCAACTAGCACACGGCCCTGGAGAGGTAAACAGTAAGCCAGAGAGCTCAAGATTGGAGAGCTCTGGGAAATGGAGTGCCTACAGAACTGGGACACCCTGGGAGTCAGCACTGGTCCTGGGGGCTTAGGGCAACTGGACCACAGGGCCCCACTTCTATGAAGGGGTAAGAGTTCATGCCTGGGAAGAAGCATGCCAGAGAAAGAGGGTGCCAGAACCTATCCAGTTCAAGGGATGCTTAAAAGCACATGGGTCCAGCATATCAGACCCAAACTGCAACCTGGAGCGTGTCCAGCAGAGGAGCTTTCCAGGCCTGAAACACCCTTGTCTTCCAAGGCCAGAAAGAATCTTTGCTCCTAGAGGGACTAGATATTTAAAAATCCAAAATGAGCCAACGTAAATTGTAAGATAATTCCAAGCTAACAAATGTGCTGCATCAATGAGGAAGATCTAAGTCTATTTATTAGTCACCGAGAAGTAAACACCTACATTCTCCTGAAGTCACATTTTAGCATTTAATTTAAAAAAACCACACACACACACCACACACACACAATTGAATATTTAGGGGTTTTACTATTGCCTGAATGCAAAATGCTCTCCTAAGAGGGATTTACTTCATACAACAGAGTATAAGCTATATACCTTTGCTTAGTGTTCTGTTTCACATTTAAGAATTTCCATTGACTATTGCATCAACTCTTTTCAGTCTTTATCAGCATCAGATACCGTAAATTAATCTTATTTTAACTGCTGCACTTAACCTTTGCTCAGTATGGTAAAGAGTTTCACTATTATATTGACAATGCATTTGGTATTCGACAAGGCCTGCCTGTTGGCAATACTTGACAGTCATGTAGAATGTCTAGTTTGAAATGAAGAGTTTAAGCGAACACTGCTCATTCATCTAATAGTGGGAGAGAATTCTTTGCACACTTCAGTGAATCCAGGGGCAGTTAAGTAGTGGATTAAGGTTTTGGTACTGTGCTCCTGACGTCAAGAGGAAATAAAACACTGCTGGTGATTCTTTAACTAGTTCAATACATCTCTACCCCGATATAACAACCCAATACAACACTAATCTGGATATAACGCAGTAAAGCAGTGCTCCGGGGGACGGGGGGGACGGGGGGGGGGGGCTGCGCACTCTGGCAGATCAAAGCAAGTTCGATATAACGTGGTTTCACCTAAGGTTTGGTCTTTCCCGAACCTTTTACGGTAAGGTTTTTTTGGCTCCCGAGGACAGCATTATATTGGAGTAGAGGTGTATATGGTAATGTTATTAACATGTCAACTTGTAGTTGGGTACACTAAGGTACCTAGACATCACTTCAAGATGCATTGGCTTCAGGGAGATGTGTTAACAGATAGCTTGGATGGTCAATCAACTCAGCCTAAAGTGAAGGGAACTTTTAGAACAGCTGAAAGGAGGAAACAGGAAGTTGAACCAGACCAGACCAAATCACACAAATAAATTTATGATGGAAGGTAAACTATTTTATCAGTACACTAGAACAGGGAATATAAAATCCTCACTCCCAAAGCAGGAAAAAAAACCACTCTTGCCAGGATGTACTAAGTCCAATTTCTGCAGTACTTCAACTTTCATATAAGAAAAGGCAAGTTTCTAGCCTTATGATTCCCCGTGAGAATGGATGCAGTGTGGTTGTCCTGATTCTGCAAAAAGACTGCTTTCTGCTGCTCCTCTGAGCTTTGCCAAGCCACAGCTTGAAATTCAGATTCTGGTCAGTTTCACAGCCACAATTCACCAGAGATTTCTGCAGTATTAACAGAAGTAGTAAAGAAAATCCTGTGTATCTAAGTCAAGTCTTTAATGACCAGGTTGAAAGGAAATAGATCTGCTGAAGATGCATTTTGATGCCATCTCTTTACAGACCAAAACTGAACACCTGCTACTGCTTTACAATGGTGTAAAAGCCTCCCTTATTTCTCTTTCTGGTATTATAAATTGCTTTATACTTACTGCTGAAATATCACTCAAATATCTCACAGGAGAAATTTATAAGGTATCCCATCCTAGTATCCTGGTATTAAACAATCAGCACACATGAAAAGCACACTCAGCCAAGTTGTTTTAAAACTAAACATTCCCACATCATAATTTTAATTAATAAGCCTCATATAGTTGGATACTATTCATAATTATTCCATCTCCAAAATAAAATTATGGGAAAGAATTAAATGAATTAAATTCTCTAGAAGTGCTTCAAGAAGAGTTCATACACCATTCTGTGTAAATTCAGATATCTAAGGCACACTTCCATACATGCTCAACTTTGCGGTCTATAGAATTAAGTATCTAAACTGAGCAGAAGACTAATTTGCATTATAGAGTATTGCAGCCTAACATCTTGATAGCTTCAGCTCCACTGCTGGAACTCAGACCCACAATATGGAATTTATTACATTAGCTTTCAGAGATAAAAAGCAAGATGTTGTTTTTAATATAATAAAACTTGATAATTTCACTACTCAAGTATCCATTTAATAATGTCCAAAATACTTTATCAAGTAAAAGCTTTTATTACATGCATGATCTAAAATGGACCCACTAGAGTATGGTCCAAGAACATTATTGTAAAAGCTGTAATAGTTTCATTTGCAGTTGCCCAGCTTTCAAAATCTTTGCTTTGAAGAACAGGAATATTCTAGTAAGGCTTCTTAAGCAACGAATGCTTACCGCAGTGTATCGCTATCTTGATGTTAATTGCCTGGGAAATCTTTACTTATTTTGGTCAAGCTTGTCATGGACAAACAGTGATAGCTCTGCTAAATGGAAATATTTATTCTCCACTAAATAAGCAAGTAACCCTAAATGATGGATCTATTAGTCATTGCTACTTACTTTCTAGAACTCTAGAATTAGAATAATCCAACAAAGAGCTTGTGTAATTCAAGGTTCAAAGATGTGCAGGAAGTAACTTCAGAATAACCCTGTAGGTTTTCCCACAAGCCACTCAGGGTACACTGCAGCTGGGCAGGGTGATTCCCACAAGCTCTGCTCAAGCTAGAACACTACAAATAGCAGTGTGGACGTTGCAGTACTGGGTGGCTAGTCCAAACCATCACCAAGTCACCCAAGTTTGCCAGCCACTGGCCACCCAATGTCCACTATTTTTAGTACATCAGCTGGACCTGAGCTAGTGCATGTCTGTCTGTCTACCCACACTGGGAATTACACCTACCACCTGCGGTGTAGACTTACATGAACAAGTACCTTTTGGGGGCATTACAGATTAATAAAACTGTTAGACCAAGTCATTATTAAGTGTATCTAAAAGTGCTGAAAATATAAACTTCATTTTTCCAAATTCAAATCTCATGTGCCTTGGAGTTAATAAAAGATATTACCTCAACAACCTTGTCTCTCTAATATCCTGGAACCAATATGGCTACAACACTACTGCAAACAACTGTTTGGAAAGTATTCTTTTTTGTTTGATAAACAAAATAATGAACATAACCTAAGAACATAAGAATGGCCGTACTGGGTCAGATCAAAGGTCCAGCCGCCCAGTATCCGGTCTACCGACAGTGGCAAATGACAGGTGCCCCAGAGGGAGTGAACTTAACAGGTAATGATCAAGTGATCTCTCTCCTGCTGTCCATCACCACTCTCAGAGGCTAGGGACACCATTCCTCACCCATCCTGGCTAATAGCCATGAATGGACTTAACTGGATACATTCATGGAGGTTCTCTTTTAAACCCTGTTATAGTCCTAGCCTTCACAACTCCTCAGGAAAGGAGTTCCACAAGTTGACTGGGCGCTGGGTGAAGAAGAACTTCCTTTTATTTGTTTTAAACCTGCTGCCCATTAATTTCATTTGGTGGCCCCTAGTTCTTATATTATGGGAACAAGTAAAAAACTTTTCCTTATTCACTTTCTCCACACCACTCATGATTTTATATATCTCTATCATATCCTCCCCCTTAGTCTCCTCTTTTCCAAGCTGAAAAGTCCTAGCCTCTTTAATCTCTCCTCATATGAGACCCATTCCCAAACCCTAATCATTTTAGTTGCCCTTCTCTGAACCTTTTCTAATGCCAGTATATCTTTTTTTGAGATGAGGAGACCACATCTGTATGCAGAATTCAAGACGTGGGCGTACCATGGATTTATACAAGGGCAATAATATATTCTCAGTCTTATTCTCTATCCCCTTTTTAATGATTCGTAACATCAGGTTTGCTTTTTTGACTGCTGCTGCACATTGCGTGGGCATCTTCAGAGACCTATCCACCATGATGCCAAGATATTTTTCCTGATTAGTTGTAGCTAAATTAGCCCCCCCCCCCCCCATCATATTGTATGTATAGTTGAGGTTAATTTTCCCCAATGTGCATTACTTTTACATTTATCCACATGAAATTTAATTTGCCATTTTGTTGCCCAATCACTAAGTTTTGTGAGATCTTTTTGAAGTTCTTCACAGTCTGCTTTGGGCTTAACTATCTTGAGCAGTTGAGTATCAGTAGACAAGTTCTCATAAGCAACTCTACAACAAATTAGTGCAGATACAATGGGAAGAAAGCATCTGTATCAATATATCTATATTCTGAACTGCCAATGGATGTAATTAAGAATAATTTTAAAGGGCAACATCACAATACTCTACCTGTACTCTGTACACATTAAGTCCATCTGCCACAGGAGTCTGAACTCACTATTTAGTACCAATGATCAATATTCTCAAGTATATACACACTTCAATATCCAAACACAGAAGGAATAACGGTACATTTATTCAGTTAAATTCAGTTTAAGATCTCTAGCAGTACGTTTTATATTAACTACTATTAGGAAAATAGGACACTGAACAGTAAAATTGTAATTAGATCCCCATTTCTCCAGGCAGAGAAAAGCCTTCCTTTCCCCTTAAATATTGTGATTTATTAACCGAAGCTAAGTACGACACAGAGACTAACTCCAAAATAAGAGCGCTAACACCACCATGCCCCCCCACCCCGAAAAAAGATAGTGAAACGAAAACTTCATAGATGGTTGTCAGCAGAATCCACTATTGCTGGGGAAAGCGGTGTTCAGATACACAATCTTGAAGTGATGCTGCGACAAGTGGTCTAAAGGTAATTGTGCCACTACAGTCCTTTATTTTAAGTCTCCTTAAATAAGATCACGTATCTGGTTTGAAACGATGACTTTTCCCTGGCATATACTGCCCATGCACCAGTTAAAGGACTGAATATTGCAACGAGAGACCAGGCTTTTTAATCTTACACCTACTAGCTCGCTTCCACCCGGCCCAGCAAGAGGCAAGTTAGGAACTACGTCCCCCCCGTTTCGGAGCTCTAAGGAAGGCTGCCGAGGTGGAATATGGGCGGCCTCTAGAGCTACCTGTGTGTCTCTTATCAGACTTGCAGAGCTGCCGGCGAAGACACTTCACAGACCCGGTGCATCACCCGGAGTGCTTCACAAACGGGGGGCAAGTGCCAAGCGCGGTTCCCACCGACTGGAGCAGCGGAGCCAACCCGCGAGTCCGCCGCGGCCCGCGGCAGCCCTGCCTGGGCTGTTTCACACGCTCGCTCTACCCGGCTTATGGGTGAAGGCGCTGCCGGGGGGGAGACAGCCCCATGGGCACTTCATACCCCTCCTGAACGCCCCCAGCCCCTCATGCCGGAGGCAGCCGACCCCCAGACCCTTGCCCGCCGCCTCACCTCGCTTGCTGGGCCGCCCGGCTGTCCCGTCCCCGGTGCTCCCCCGCTTCCCCTTGTGCGGCTTGGCCCCGGCAGGCTGGCCGGGCTCGGAGTCGCCAGCGGGGCGATGGCGGTGGTGATGGTGCCGCTCCTGCTGCGGAGGTCCCTGCGGTAGGCTGAGGGGAGAGAAGGTGAAGAGCCCCGCGGCTGCGGCCGGGGGCAGGCCGGGCAGGGCGGCCGGGGGCATTGGCTCCGCCGGGCTGGGCCCCACCAGGAGCGGCTGGCTCAGCCTGGCCCGCTTGCCACCGACAGCCTCGCCAGCTGGTCCCCGCCGCCTCCTGCCGCCACCCCGGGGCCGGCCGGGTCGGTCCCCCGAGGGTAACGGGGGTGACTCCTCCGGGCCCCGGGATACGGCGCGCACCGCAGCGACCTGCGCAGCCATTTCACAGTCTCCCTCACACACATTTAAATGGCCCGAGCGCCAGCAGCCAACGCGCAGGCGCCGCGTGATGTCTCATGGGGACTGTAGTTCCAGCTGCAACATCGGGCCCCGAAGTCCTAATCTCCAAGCGCATGCGTCAACGCAGAGCCTGCTGGGAAATGTGTTTGTGTTGGGCTTGCCGGCGAGAGAAGCGTGCGGCGAGTCACGCAGGCTGACCCAGTCACGTGGGCTCCTGGGGCGCCCAACGGTCATAACGGCCCAAACACCCGAAAGAGGTGAGGCGCGTGCCCCGCCCACACAGCTGTGATGCAGTCCTGGCCCCAGAGTGTCCGCTCCCCTTCAGAGCCGGCCGGCCTTAGCCCCGCCTATTCCTCCACGCCCCCAACCCCACACCTTCCCCTCAGGCCTAGCCCAGCCCGCCCTCCTCGGAACCGCCGGGCGCTCCCTGCCGCTGCGCTCGGCCCGACCATCCCTCTCCCAGCCAGCCCCACCCACACTGCCGCGAGCCCAAGGGGCGCTGCGCTCCGGCCCCCCCCCCCCCCTTTGCAAGGGCCAGGCCTGTTCCAGTCAATGGAGATGAAAGTGTGAAGCGGGGAGGGTGGGAACGGGTCCCGCGTGCTTTGAACTAAGCTCAGCTGCAGGGAGCAGCGGTGCGTCTACACTTAGTGCTGGGAACTGGCGTGTCAAAGGACCGTTCAGCCAGCCAGGGTTGGAGTCGATGCCCGGTTCAGTTGTTGGCCTAGTTCTCGCCCAGTGCGTGCAGCCTGAGGACACTGGCTGCTAGTCCCTTGCGAGTTTCCAGAGGGTCACCAGACAGCAAATGTGAAAAATCGGGACGGGGGTGAGGGGGAAATAGGAGCCTATATAAGAAAAAGACCCAAAAATCGGGTCTGTCCCTATAAAATCAGGACATCTGGTCACCCTAGGTTTCCAGCTCTCCTCCCGCCCTGATTCCGTTCCCCTTAGCTTGCCCGTAGCGCCCCTGCCTGTTTAATGTAAAAACTGTCTCTGGCCTTTAGCTTGATTCACAGCTTAAACTTGCAGAAACTATTTTGCAAAACGAAAAGCCCAAAGACTGATATACTAGGTCACCAGCCAGCGGTTCAGTTCATCGCTAGAGGGGGCTCAAGAGTTTCCTCACATTAGAAAAGGCTTTAATTTAATTTAAATTACTGGAAGTGCAGAGAGTAAACCAAGAGGCGAGCAGAACACCCACACATTTATCTTACCCACTGCAACCACACAGCTGCTTAAGAGGAAAAAAAAGTGTTTATTTGATGCTACACACGATCTTTCTCGGCGACTCAAGATAATAAATGTGCCTTGAGCCCCAGTGTGCTATGTATACCTTACAGGTGCTGTTACCCACACACAGCCACAAAGCAGAATACAGAGTATTGTAGAGATGCAAATCAGTTACAATACTTTATTTGGGCCAGAGCCTGCTGAGTTTGGCAAGTCTACTGTAACTTTGTCAAGGCATTTTAATTGGACTGTAAACTCATTGGGATAAAAACTCCCCCTTTGTCATACTGTGGTAGTGGTAGGCATGCTAGCAGCATTTAAAATCACAAGGTGGTGATTATCTCACTTATGTACATGAGTCTGTTACGTTATGAAGAGCATGGGAACTCAGAACATAGTCAAAAGAGAACAGATATCAGTCTCCTGCCCTGTCAGTCTAACTTTGTGCCTCAGCTGGTTAAAACATACAAGAAATGTTGTTTTGGCCATATCACCCTACTCTTTGCATCCTTCCACTGGCTCCCCTCTCTCTCTCTCTCTATCACACAACAGCTTCTTGTATGCACTTTCAAGATTCTTCAAAGTGTATCCCCACCCTGCCTATCATCTCTACTACTACTACTGAGGCATTGATTCCTGCCTCCCAGTGATGCCAGCCTCCATTGCCTTGCCTACTTGTTAAATTTTAAAGCAAGCATCTTTGTGCTTACTTCCATGTTGCCGTTTGTGCTTGGGAGGAGCTCTCTAAACAAGCTATCTCATAATCCTTTAAATTCCTCCCTAAAACTCTCCTTTGTCATCATGTCTGTGAAAGACTTGACAGCTATTAGGCCCATTATGCTGACCAATACTGTTTCCTTGTACTCCCCCATTTGTCTGTATCCAGCTGTTGTCTCTTGTATTAGATTAGGGCAGTGGTCCCCAACCTTTTTCGTCTGGCGGGCACCAGATGAGCCACGGAGGACCGTGGCGGCGGATGAACATCCGCCGAAATGCTGCCGACAAGCGGCAACGTCAATAGGCGTCGCCGCCAAAATGCCGCCAACAAGTAGCGTCATCCAGAGGTGTCACCGCCGAAATGCCGCTGAAAATCGGCGGCGACGCCTCTGGATGACACTGCTTGTCGGCGACATTTTGGTGGATGCTCGTCCGCCGGCCAGTACGGGGGCGCACTTAGAAGCCCCGGCGGGCGCCATGGCACCCGCGGGCACCGCGTTGGGGACCCCTGGATTAGGGCATCTTTCATCATTGGGGCAGGAACAATATTACTGTCTTGTGTTTGTACAGTGTCTAGCAGTGCACCATGGGGTCCTGGTCCATGACTAGGGATTGTAGGCACTAAAATAATAAAAATAACTAATATGGGAATAAGAGGAATGGTTCTATCCTTTGAATACAAATGAAAAATGAAGATTTGATTTTCTGTAAGGGCCTGTCTACATTACAGCAAAAATGAAGGGATACAATTACAAAACACTGAATATTTGTAAAATGGATGGGATTTCATTTGGTTGTATAAGCAGGCTAAAGCCTTGCAATGTCCATGACTATGCGTAACTAATTGAATTGACTCAGTTGTGTGTGTGATACAAATGAGCCCTTAATCTGTTTGGTTACTCCCATTTTTGCTCTCGTGTAGATGGCGCTCCCTATCCATATGACTTTAATACTAGTAATGGGAGTCTAGCTATTGGCACTTCGATAAACATAAAATTATACTTTATTTTTTATTTATACAGTGCCGGCAGTGGTGCAAGGCACTCTAAAGATAAGCATGCAATATTCAGTGCTCTTTAAACTTGTAAAAAATATATATATAGAAAAACTGGTATGCTAGATAAATAAACTTTATTTTGTATAGCATCTTTCATACACATAAAATGCTTCACAGATTCAATACTCCACTGAGATTTTGTCTGACTTCTAGTTATTACTTTGTCAGTATTTTTAAAATTAAAAGGCTTGCTGTCAATTTAATTTGTCTGATTTGATATCAGATCATTTTTGTCTTAAGGCTGCTCTACTTTACACAGGGGGTCAAGCAGGCCCCAGCTGTCCCAAAATTAGAAGAGCACAAAGAGGTCTTGCAGCTTTCTTTGCTCCACTCCCTTCTATGCTTGCCCCAAACATAGGATCAGCATAAATGACAATCAAGTCACAGTACGTAGGAGTTCCCTTATCAGAAACCACTTTCATCCAAACTGCTTGTGGCTGTAGCATTCCCTTTCAGCTGGTAAAGTGCAAGCTCTTCCCTGTGACAAGTGTAAAAGTGCAGAACAAAGGGATACAATTTAATTCAGTGGCATTAGCACTTTGGAGATAACTAGGGAATACAGTGTGCTGATCATAAATTAGACACGTTGTTTCAATAATTTTTGCTATCTTAGAAAATAGTTGACTTTGAAAAAAAAATGCTGCAGATACTTTTAGGGCTGGTATACCCCGCATTTGATCCACAAAGCAACTTGATGTCAATGAGTTCTGTATAGTCTGTTATTCATCACTGGGTTTTGCTGTGAACCAGAGACTGCATATGTGGCCCTAAAAATACCTGCAGTATTTGTTGCCAAAAATCAGCTTTTTTTTTTCTTCTAGAAGAGAGCAAAACATATTAATCTGACCCCATTTATTAGCAAGAAAACAAGCTTTCCGATTTTAGGGGGGGAAATGTTCAGGTTGGGGATTTAACTGCCAACTGTCAGCATGGAACTTTGTGTTGCATTGTTTAGGCAAGTTACAGACACCTTAAAATTTGCAGCATGAAAGCCCAAACTAAGATGCACTTACATTTTGCTTGATGTGGAGTTTTTTCAGTAGATTATGCAATGTTTACATATGCAAGTTTGGTTCCTATATGAACAGTCAGCATCTTAATTTTCCTTTTTGGATGGAAACTTAGAAAGACAAATTATCTGATTAATTCAAATAGAAATAATCATAATGTTAATATAATCATTAAGAAAATAGATGAGTTCTGAAATCTGAGAGCCTGATTCTCACTTAGAGCCTGAATCTACAAACACTTAAGCACATGCATATCTTTAATTATGACTACACATATGAGTAAAGTTATGCATGTGCTTAAGTGATGGGAGCATCATTTTGCAGTAGTGTCACTTGATTGACTTAATTGGGACTTACTACTGTGACAGGAGAATCAGGTCCATTGTCATATAATAAATAAACTGTAAAGAAACTATACAAGTTCTCCAAAAAATTTTTTAGCATGTTTTCAGAAACAGTTTTATAAGAAAAAAAAGTTTTCTCTGAAATGTTTTTGGTTTACATTAACTGGAAGGGTCAAGCAACTTATGTGCATTTGTGCATCCCTCTTTATACAAAAACCATTTAGGAGAGCTTGTATGCTATTCTCTGGCTGTGGACTTTATACAGCAAAGATCATTTTTAGTGCTAATGTTCTGATAGCAATTCTGTAATGTGAAGAGCATGTGCAGCACGTCGGAGGGATATGGCAAATCTGCAGTATTGGAAACCACATGCATCTGTAAAGTTGAATTAAATATTCCAAGATGGTGGAGGATTTCTTGGTCCTTTAGGTTTTGAAAATCGATTTGTAAAGCCTGGGAGCAAAAACAAAATATTACAAGAATACAGTAAATACACTACCTATACTTTATACATTGCTCATATAATTCCATAAGATATTTGTTTCTGAAGAGATTTGGGCTTTTACACAATATGCGGTATATTACTTTAGTCATGTTAATTTAATTTAATGATATCAAACAAAGAATGATAATGTTTATATAAGATGACTCCTGCTACGCACATGCAGTTATATTAAGGCACCTCATAAGCTAGAAACCGTGTCAGGGTTTGACTTCATAAAGACAGTGGTAATATTAAGTTTCAGAGTAGCAGCCGTGTTAGTCTGGATCCGTAAAAAGAACAGGAGTACTTGTGGCACCTTAGAGACTAACAAATTTATTAGTCTCTAAGGTGCCACAAGTACTCCTGTTCTTTTTGGTAATATTAAGTTTATTCAGCACAAGTACTGTCAGGTCAATGATCTAATTCAATATGCTGTCTTTAACAGCATCCAATACTGGGTGCTTTTGAAGCATAAATGCATGTAATTGTGCTATACTATACTGTGGAAGGATGTTTCTTTCTGATCTCAGCTTGGGATCAGCATATGAGACATCACAATTGATAGCTCTTAATTTTAGTCTAGCTAGTGAGACTGTGGATGCCATTTTCACATGAATGTTCAAATTATTTTTCAATCTTGAAAATCTATGTGGTTTTAAATAATATTCTGCACTTGTGAGTTCCATAGATTAGCTGTAGCAATCTTATCCTACAAATAATAGAATACAATTGTACTGTATAAGGATGTCTGCTAGCAAACAGGAAAACTAAAACAAGCATATTAAGAGCATATCAATAGGATTATGCCAAACATCCTGTTGCTTTTGCTGGTCCATGAGTTACATGACACTAGGCAACAGCCACTGTCATTAGCCTTTCAATGTGGAAGAGTTAAATTGTATCTTCTGCTGTCTCTTTTGCCACATTTATCTTGTGCAACATTTTGCCACAGAGCAGCCAAATGTTCATTGAATGTGCACCCTGTGTGTTGATGCACAAGTAATATTTATGTTACAGGGTTTCTGGTCCGTCTCATTTTATCTTTATATAAGGCATAAGTAGTTTTATATATATATATAAAATAAACTATTTTAAAATTATTAAATTATAAGGTCACCTCAGCTTTAAACAAATCCATAATCTTAATTTTTATGCATATGCATGTGCCATAAAATTACACAGACCACCAGGCAATTGCTGCAGGGCCTGGCAAAAAGTGTTTGCAGTCATAATTAAGGTAGGGTTACCATACGTCCGTTTTTTCCCGGACATGTCCGGCTTTTCGGCAATCAAACCCCCGTCCAGGGGGAATTGCCAAAAAGCCGAACATGTCCGGGAAAATGCCGGCCGGGCACTTCCCCTCCCGTGGCTGCTCTGCTCCTTCCCTGACTCTTCGGCTCTGTTTAAGAGCCGAGCAGCCCGAGCGCTATGGGCTTCAGGCAGCCCCCTTGCCTCCGGACCCCAGCCGCCGGCCGGGCACTTCCCCTCCTGGGCTCCGGCGGCGCAGGGTCTGGAGGCATGGGGGCTGCCCGAAGTCGGTAGCGCTTGGGCAGCTCGGCTCTTAAACAGAGCCGAAGAGTCAGGGGAGGAGCAGAGCCTCCGGCTGCGGCAGCTCTGCTCCTCCCCTGACTCTTCGGCTCTGTTTAAGAGCCAAGCGCTACGGGCTTTGGGCAGCCCCCATGCCTCCGGACCCTGCGCCGCCGGAGCCCGGGAGGGGAAGTGCCCGGCCGGGGGCGCAGGGTCCGGAGGCATAGGGGCTGGCCGAAGCCCAAGCGCTACCGGCTTCACGGTTTGCCGGGCAGCCTCCAGACCCTGCGCCCCCGGCTGGGCGCTTCCCCTCCCGGGCTCCAGCCGCGCTGGGGAAGCGCCGGCCAGGGGCGCAGGGTCTGGGGGCTGCCCGGCAAACCGTGAAGCCAGTAGCGCTCGGGCAGCCCTTTTCACGTGGCTGGGAGTGGGAGGGAGGAGGGGCGGAGTTAGGGCAGGGCTGGGGGTGGGGGAATGGGCGGGGCCAGGGCCCGTGGAGGGTCCTCTTTTTTTATTTGTTAAATATGGTAACCCTAAATTAAGGCACATATTAAAATTACTTTTGCATCATACACTTACACACCCATTTGGTGATTTATGTCACTTTCCTTGCCCTAGCTAGTAGCTGGACTCCATATCTCTAGCTAGTCTTTTAAAAGTCTTTGTAGTTAACATATCAAAAAGTCCAAATAGAAAGGAATGATGTGAAGAACATACCGAAGCTCAAGAAAGAGCTGGAGTGGTTTGACTGGGAAGATTCTGGTGGTTTTGCCAGTGAAGATGGGTTACAGATACCTGGAAACACATAAGAAAACTTTAGCAGTGGGTGGCCACTTTAATTGCCTAAAAACATATCAGAGACAAATAAACACCTCCTCACTTCCTGGTACTCTGAAATATATGCAGATTGTTACTTTAACACGAGAGGTAATCTCCCTAACATACAAGCTTTATGGGCACGCATGAATAATACGCTGTACAATACACTGGGCATCTTGTTCGCTCAAAGTCAGATTGAAATTTTAAGCAATCCAAGTTTTAAAATAAATCGTTTTAATTTCAGAGACTCAGCATGGAGTTAAAGTGACCATACAGTCTTAGTGAGAAATTCCTTATTAATGTACAAAACACGGGAGGGAGTTGCATTCCGTGCAAGATCCAAGACAGAGACAAATGTGACTGTATGCCATCTTTGCTTTTCCTTACTCCCACCCAGTCATGGGGCCAATTTAGCCTATGGCATAATCTACTGCAGCCTTGAGTTTGCTCTAATTTGCATCCACTACAATAGTCTCCCAGGCTGGTATGTCATCTCGTAAAGGCCAAAGTACCTCAGCATTCAGGCCACCACCCCAACATACCTCCTACTCTGGAGCTAGAATGGGGGAATGACATAGAACTGAATACTCTGGTTGTATGCCACTTGGGAATACCCCGGTGCTGGAGGAAATCCGCAACCAGTTTGTTAAGGCAGTTTTCCACCTGCTTTGTGCTACTAGAGTGATGGAAAGCAAATGGAACAGGGACCAGGATCTGGCCTAGGAGTGCCCATCATAATGGGATAACAGAGCATGTGAATGACAGACTGTCTTGGCAGCTGCAGTTAGAGAACTGTCCCTCATAACCAGTGCTCAGTAAGAGAATATCCCTGTGGATATGGAACCTGATCTTGCAGAACCTTACTTACACAAGCTGTCATACTGTTTTTGATAGGATTACTTTTGGAGGAATAGTGTAGGATCAGACCCTACACCATTCCTCCAAATGTTGGCAAATGAACCGACAATATAAATACTAATAATACTCTTAATTCTGCTACAGGTAAATGCTTTGCTATGACATTAAATCAACACGTTTGTTTCACAAGATGTTTTTGGCTGTGACTAATTTAAAAGTAGATGGATCAGATGTTAGGATGCCTGCAGTTTTAGGTAACACTTTTTATATGACAGCACCTCAGAATGCATGGGAAAGGCTGGGCAAAACAAGCCAAAAGCGTGATTAGTTTCTATGTACAGGAACTGGGATGGCAAGCCAATGCAGATTTCATATACACTAGCAACCTTGATCTTGAGTGAGACCATTAGCAATAATGGCTACATTGAGACATATAGATATTTAATTAATTCAGTCTCTGAAGTGCTTTGAGATGTCCAAAAGAAAGGTATTAGAGAAGAGCAGCAGATTATTCATCCAGTCAGCTGGTGACTACCCTCAGCTCCAACCAAGAGCAATAGGAGTGAAGGAGCCTCAGCATCTTGCCGGTTCAGGTCTTAAAAGAGTAACAGATCTGTTTGCTACATTACATACACCCCACCAGGCAGACAGGCTTGCTGATGATCAAGAGACTTACTCTTTTTCATGTTTCGTAAAATTTTCAAGCTCTGTAAAAAAAAAAAAAAGTTTTTAAATTAAAGATTCTGTTGTTGAGAGAACCATTTGCATCAAGCTGGAGATCAGCGCCTACTGCTAACAACCATGCAAAACAGTATGCATATATAGGGTTACCATATTTAACAAATAAAAAAAGAGAACCCTCCACGGGGCCCTGGCCCCGCCCATTTCCCACCCTTCCCCGCCCCAACCCCGCCCCAACCCCGCCCTAACTCCACCCCCTCCTCCCTCCCACTCCCAGCCACGTGAAAAGGGCTGCCCGAGCGTTACCGGCTTCACGGTTTGCCGGGCAGCCCCCAGACCCTGCGCTCCCAGCCGGCCCAGGAGGGGAAGCGCCCAGCCAGGGGCGCAGGGTCTGGAGGCTGCCCGGCAAACCGTGAAGCCAGTAGCGCTTGGGCTTCGGCCAGCCCCTATGCCTCCGGACCCTGCGCCCCTGGCCGGGCACTTCCCCTCCCGGGCTTCGGCGGCACAGGGTCCGGAGGCATGGGGGCTGCCCAAAGCCCGTAGCGCTTGGCTCTTAAACAGAGCCGAAGAGTCAGGGGAGGAGCAGAGCCGCCGCGGCCGGAGGCTCTGCTCCTCCCCTGACTCTTCGGCTCTGTTTAAGAGCCGAGCTGCCCGAGCGCTACCGGCTTCGGGCAGCCCCCATGCCTCCGGACCCTGTGCCGCCGGAGCCCGGGAGGGGAAGTGCCCGGCCAGGGGCGCAGGGTCCGGAGGCATAGGGGCTGCCCGAAGCCCATAGCGCTCGGGCAGCTCGGCTCTTAAACAGAGCCGAAGAGTCGGGGAGGAGCAGAGCAGCCGTGGGAGGGGAAGTGCCCGACGGCATTTTCCCGGACATGTTCGGCTTTTTGGCAATTCCCCCCGGACGGGGGTTTGATTGCCGAAAAGACGGACATGTCCGGGAAAAACCGGACGTATGGTAACCCTAGCATATATCATGTCACAAGTGCAGAATCCTGCAGTTTCCTTTGTTTGCTGGCTTTTCTCAGCCAAAATGAAAACTTCCCAGAGTGTACAGTTAGTGCTGTTCAAGCTATACTTTTCTCAATAACTCTTCCCTGCAGCAGACACATTGAAAGGCTAAATGAGGGCATTCCCTAGAGTAGCACCTGAGATGGGGATTGTTGAGGAGTGGAGTCTGTCCCTTAACTGGGAGTTGAGGCCCTAGGTGAGCAGCTTTTCCGAGAACAGTTGGCATGGTACATGGAAAACTGATTGCAGTTAGGCAGCCAGTTACATAGCTCGACAGAGATTGCTTTTGTTCCTGTTGTGCAATTGTGAATCTTCTTTCCTGCAGCTCTGTTTACAGTGTCACTCACCACAGACTATACTGCCTAAACGCATTCTCTTGCCATAAATACAAGAAGTCTCAAACCCAGGCCTCTTTTCTCCTGGCATCTACATGAGGTAAGTGATAAGAAAATAATAGCTGCTGCAGCTAGAAAGCTGGAGCTGTCTTTCCTCCCCGTTTTCTCTCTCAGATATCTTTACCTTACTCCTCCTGAAGCATTTCACAGACTCTTTTGATGACTCTTCAGAAGCTTTATTTCCCGACTGCCCAGGGTTGCTAGTGGAAGTCCTCACAGTAGGCTGCAGACCTAGGAAAACAACACATAGCAAAACATTTCCAGACGATCACATGCACATCCTCCTGCTTCATTTCTAAGCATTCTCTGTGTTGTATTTACAGTCTCTTTATGCAGCAATTCCTGAAATTGTTTTTTTTTATTTTTTGCCATTTTGTTTGTAATCTACCGAGCAAGTCTCCTACTTGCAATTTTTTTTACATCCATTATATATATATATGCGGGCTGAGGGACGTACTGGCCGCCGCTTCCAGCAGCTCCCATTGGCCTGGAACCGCGGGCAGTGGGAGCCGCGATCGGCCGGACCTGCGGGCACAGCGGGTAAACAAACTGGCCCGGCCCGCCAGGGACTTTTCCTACACAAGTGGTGTCCCAAGTTTGGGAAACACTGTCCTAAGGGAAGTAGTGGAACCACCATCATGTGGGATATTTAAAGGTAGACCAAGAATATACTGTGAAGTACAACTAGCAAGGAGTGGGGGACAGGGTATGATTAGAGAGGAACTCCAAGTCTCTTCCATCTCTGATTTCTGGAATCCTCTTTATTCAGTTAGCTACAGGTTTTTCAGAGAGGAGATTTTATTTGCTTGGATACCTGGTCTTGTTTCCTTCAGTTAATCCTTTTAACTGAAATTATTGTACTAAATCTCTGTTACAAGTGAAGAAGACATTATCACTTACTCTCCTCATCTGCAAGAAAGAATGACTCAGGGGTTCTTTCAGGAAGTGGAGGAGGGGAGGAAGAGCGATCCCGGTGTTTCTCTGAGATACCAAGCGTGACACAGGTAAGGGAAACAAAACAATACAGTTTATTAGCGTTTTAAAATCCTTTGTGACACTGTCAGACTGGTCAACTTGGGTATGACCCATAACAACTTAAGAGGCATTGAAATGTAATCACGACAACGTACTTATATGTCAAGTATCAGAGGGGTAGCCGTGTTAGTCTGAATCTGTAAAAAGCAACAAAGGATCCTGTGGCACCTTTAAGACTAACAGAAGTATTGGGAGCATAAGCTTTCATGGGTAAGAACCTCACTTCTTGCATCTGAAGAAGTGAGGTTCTTACCCACGAAAGCTTATGCTCCCAATACTTCTGTTAGTCTTAAAGGTGCCACAGGACCCTCTGTTGCTTTGTACTTATATGTGAATTTCAAAGAGATGTATTAGACCAGGGGTTCTCAAACTGGGGGTTGGGACCCCTCAGGGGGTCACGAGGCTATTACATGGGGGGGTCACAAGCTGTGAGCCTCCACCCCAAACCCTGCTTTGCCTCCAGCATTTATAATGGTGTTAAATATATTAAAAAGTGTTTTTAATTTATAAAGGGGGTCGTGGTCAGAGGCTTGTTATGTGAAAGGAGTCACCAGTACAAAAGTTTGAGAACCACAGTACTAGACTAGCAATCATTAACCTATTTATTTGTAGTAATAGAAATCAAGGATAGATGCTAAGTGTATTTGTCTGTGTTTATCTGTATCTTGTTAGAAGTTTAACAATGTAACCAGATTTGTTTGTAGATGCTAATTCCCTTTCATGTCTTAATTGCATTATATTTGGCATGCAGATGGTTCAGTAAACCTTAAGATCAAAAATGCAAGATAATGCAGGAAACTAATACTATTTACATTGTCTTCAGCTTAACTATCTATGCTATAATGAATTACTGGCTAATTGTCATATGTGAATGAATGCAACTGGTTTGCTTGTGTATGCTTAGGAAATAGATTAGCTTCAGAGCAAAAGTCTGCACTGCCTATTCTTCATTGGGGAAGGTCTTGCTGTGAGGAGGCTTATCAGCTTGCTAGAGAACTATAAAGGAAGCTTTAGGCCTGATCCTTTTCATCTTAGTTCTGCTTAAACCTTAACAGGGAAGGTTTAAGCTATAAAACTGTGGTTTCCAGGTTTACCTGGGAATTCTCATGGAAGAGCTTCAGCAGATGTTACACCTGGATTGCCTGCCTATTGGATTATAACCTTTTAAATTGATTCCAGAAACACTTTTACAAATAAGCAGCCTCACCTTCTCTGCTATGAAACTGTCCTAAGGACTTTACACACATTTGTATGTATATTGATCTTTTAACCTTTTGCATCTCTTTTCTTTTTATTATGAAGCCTTTCGTTTTCGTTACAAAAGGGTTGGCATCAGCATGATTATTAGGTAAGATCTGAGACTCTCATTGACCTGGGAATCAAGTCCGGTCCTTTGGAACTGGTGAACCTCACATAATGGTGAATCAGGTTTTCAGTAACCACTCACTCACTATATTAGACTTATCTGTCTGGATGGAAGTCAAGGGCTAGAATGCTTAAAAAGACTGTATTTGGCTTCTTGGTGACCAGTGTGGTATTATAGAAGCTGTTTTGTTACTGGATTGGTGAATCTAATTATAGAATTAAACCGCCAGTTTTGATGATTGTGTGCCCTATTCCTTGCAGTCTGCCTTGAGTGTAGCATTCTCAGTGCGGCTCATCCAGTCCAGTTCCCATATCAGCTTGCTGAACTGGATTGGGCTGACATCCCCTATGGTGACCACAGTAATGCAATCCGTATAAATCTACAATCCTTCCCAAGAGAACATGCAAGTGCTACAAGTGCCCATTCCCAAGAGAATGGCAGAGAATGTTCCCAAGGCAATAAACAGTCTGAGAAGGAAACAATGACAACTCGTTTTCCGGATAAGACTGAAAGAAACAGTAGCACAAAAGGATACCAGCTGATTCAGGGACTGATTAGGAGATATAAAAACTAACACTAGTTTGGTTGATGCACTAGTCCGTCATGTGTACAACAAAGCTGTTCCTCTGGGCATGGAGCCTAGGGACTTTTACAAAGTGCAGTTCGGTACAGTTACAGTACACTACCGAGTTTACTACCAAACAGACAGGTATCTCAACGGACTCAATGAAGTAACATCAAGATAAACTGTACCTGATCTGGAGCTCCGGAGCTTCACACTCTGGAAACAAACAAAAAGGGAAAATACTTGAAATTTCAAAAGCCAAATGCGAATCTTTATATTGTGAGCAAGTAGGCAATGAACAGGAAGTGATATTACAAGCACTGAAACACCACCTACTAATGTAATGGACGATGAGTTCTACATTTCTTATATTCTTGTTACTAATTGAATCTGTGTTTCAGAGGAAGGATGCTCTTGTGGTTAAGACACTGGCTGGGGAGTTCAATTCATGGTTCTTCTGCAGTCTCCCTGTGTGACCCTAGGCAAGTCACTAACTCTGTCAGTCTCTGTTCCTCATCTCTAAAATGGGGGCAACAATATTTTCCCATCTCATATGGGAACTGAGAGAATAAATTCACTCATGTTTGGGAGGGACTCAAGCCTTGTCTACACTTCAAACTTAGGTTGACATAGCTATGGCATGCAGGTGGGAAAAATCCACATGCCCAAGCATCATAGCTATGCAGACCTAACCCCCAGTGTAGATGCAGCGAGGTCGATGGAAGAATGCTTCCATTGACATAGCTACCATTGCACGGAGAGGTGGAATTCCTACAGCGAAGGAAAAACCTCTTCTGCCACTGTAGCACCCATGCCTCAGATGCTACTGTGAAGGGGACCCATGGGTGGTGGCTGGAGCCCCCCTTCAGGGAGGCTAGCCCCTGGCTCCGCCCATGCGCTCCTCCCCCTGCATCCAGAGCCCCAAGACCCCCTGACCTCCTCTGTGGCCGGGGAAACCCACACACATTGGCCGGGGAAACCCAAGGCTGGTAGAAGCCCCGAGGCCTCCCCCACACCTGCCTGGAGGTGCCAGGGCCAGCCGCAGCTGCTCCACACCTCCCCTTCCCAGACCCCAAGCCGTCCAGGGAAAAGCATCTCTTCCCGAAGATGCTTTTGACATGACCCATCCAGGTCCCTGGGTTGCTGAGGAGGTGGTACTTGCTACTCAATTTCCTGGGTTCATCAGGGAGTCCAGGGAGATTACTGATGAACCTGAGAAACTGAATAGCACATACCGCCTCCTCAGCCACCCCAGAATCTTTATTATGCATGGTGCATAATAAAGCAAAAATTTTGCTGCCAAACCCCGCAACCAGGGGTCTGGCGGCCACAGCAGTCTCCCCAGGCCTATGATACCCACCGCCCTTGAGGGAACCCCATAAATACCAAGACAGATGTAAAACTGGCAGCTCAGGTTGTGACGTTGTGCAGTCTATATGGTTTTATAAAAACATGATAATAAGTGGATATACGAATGGATATAAACTGGCCATGGGGAAGTTTAGGCTTGAAATTAGACGAAGGTTTCTGACCGTCAGAGGGGTGAAATATTGGAACAGCCTTCCGAGGGAAACAGTAGGGGCGAAGGACCTGTCTGGCTTTAAGATTAAGCTAGATAAGTTTATGGAGGGAATGGTTTAATGGGATAACATGATTTTAGTCAAATGAACAGCGTGCCATTGCTGGTAAATAGTATCAATGGCCAATGAGGGTCTGGTTGGAGAATCTTGCCTACATGCTCGGGGTTCTACTGATTGCCATATTTGGGGTCGGGAAGGAATTTTCCTCCAGGGTAGATAGGCAGAGGCCCTGGAGGTTTTTCGCCTTCCTCCGCAGCATGGGGCAGGGGTCACTAGCTGGAGGATTCTCTGCTACTTGAAGTCTCTAAACCACAGGATTTGGGGACTTCAACAGCAGAGTCAAGGGAAAGGGGTTGGGATGGCTTTGTGGCCTGCATCATGCAGGAGGTCAGACTAGATGATCATAATGGTTCCTTCTGACCTTAAAGTCTATGAGTCTATGAGTGAATATAATGTAATTGGGATAGTTTTAGGGAAAATATGGTAATATGTGAATATAACGTAACTGGGATATGCTTCATACAAAAGGTCTCTTGTAAGGTATTATTACAAAGCTCATAATCTACTGAGTGTGATCATCCTATTTGTAGAAATGTACCACTCTTGTATCTAAAACTAGAAATATAAAACATAACTCTGAGGGCCTATTGTAATTATGTAAAGTGTGGGCCATTAAGGATGGTTTGGAATCTTGATGACTCCCATTGTCTGCAGATGGCTGTATTTACCTGTGAGTCTTCCTGTATATGTGTGTGCTGGCAAGTGAGTAATGAAGTCTTGCAGTGACATGTGATCATGTCACCTGAACTGGAATCCATCTTTAACCTGGTGCTTTTCCAGTGAGGGGGGGTGGAAACCCAGAGGGACAAAGGGTTCCCGCCTTATGCAAAAGATATATAAAGGGATGGAAGAGAACAAAGAGGAGAGAGGAGCCATCATGAAGAATCCCCTCGCTATCACCTGAGCTGCAACAAGAGCTGTACCAGGGGAAAGAATTGTGCCCAGGCCTGGAAGGTGTCCAGTCTGAGGCCTTGGCTACACTTGCAGCCGTACAGCGCTGTGAGGTAAACCTGTCTTCGTACAGCTGAGTAGGGAAAAGCACTGCAGTCTGTCCACATTGACACCTGCCAGCGCAGTGGTGTGGCCACACTTGTAACATTTGCAGCTGTGTTGGGAGCAGTGCATTATGGGCAGCTATCCCAGCATTCATGTGGCTGCAACGTGCTTTTCAAAACGGGGGGGTGGGGTGGATTGTGACAGGGAGTGTGGGGGGGAGAGAGAGTGCTTTTTGGAGCATGTCAGCTCTCTATTTTGCAAGTTCCGAACTCCCGCCCCCCTGCTCATTCGTTTACTCACTCAAAGCAAGCTGCAAATTGTTTGCTTTTCTCTGTGGTAGGAGCTTTGAAACCGGCACTTCCGCATTCCTGCAGCCGGTCACAACAATGGAGAGGATTGGCCACTTGACAAGGTGATTAGTACAGCCCTGCAAGCGTTTACACTCACACCTGTGAGTCGTAGCCACTCCGCTGCAGCTGTTATTCCTCTCCGAGATGTGGAGTACCTGCAGCGGAGTACCCAGGGAGATACAGCGCTGCAAGTGCCCTGCCAGTGTGGACGGGGAGTGAGTTACAGCGCTGGGGGAGGCTTTACAGTGCTGTAACTTGCAAGTGTAGCCAAGGCCTGAGAAAAAAATTACCGAAGCATCTCTGAGGGTGAGATTATCTGTATTCAGTTTGATTAAGCATAGATTTGTGCATTTTATTTTATTTTGCTTGGTGACTTACTTTGTTCTGTCTGTTACTACTTGGAACCACTTGAATCCTATTTTCTGTGTTTAATAAAATCACTTTTTATTTAGTAATTTACTCAGAGTATATATTAATACCTGGGGGAGCAAACAACTGTGCATATATCTCTATCAGTGTTATAGAGGGCGAACAATTTATGAGTTTACTCTGCATAAGATTTATACAGGGTAAAACGGATTTATTTGGGTTTAGACCCCATTGGGAGTTGGGCATCTGAGTGCTAAAGACGAGCAAACTACTGTGAGCTGTTTTCAGGTAAACTTGCAGCTTTGGGACAAGTGATTCAGACCCTGGGTCTGTGTCTGGAGCCAGACGGAAGTGTCTGGCTCAGCAAGACAGGGTGCTGGAGTCCTGAGCTGGCAGGGAAAACAGGAGCAGAGGTAGCCTTTTGCACATCAGGTGGCAGCTCCCAAGGGGGGTTCTGTGATCCAACACGTCACACAGGTGACTTATGGTCATTAAATATCCTAGAGCACTTTTCACAAGGGGGTTAATTAATAGTACAGCCCTAGGCAAATGTCATCACATTCCACCTTTGTAAATTCCCCCTGCAGTTTCAGAGAAATTATTCTTCACTTGGCTACTATGCCACCCCAGAATTAGCTGCATTTCGGGGTGAGTTAGTGACACCCATGTAGACATTTGAGGTGTGTGTTCATCTCAAGTTAGCTAACTCAAGATTAAGTCCTAGTGAAGACTAGGGAAATTGGTTGTTTTTACACAAGTTAACAGGTTAAAGTAAATCCTAGGCTCCTCAGTTGTCTTTACCTTGACTTGTGAACTCATGTGAAAACTACAAGCTACTTTACCTTGCGTTATCTAACTCGAGTTAAAAACACACCTTTTTTCCTAGTGAAGATGCACTCTTGTAGAGAGCTTTGGGATCCTGCAGGAAGAATGGTGCTGTATAAATGAACATTGTTATTTTTAATAGGATAGGCAGGTTCATCATTATTTATGCTTGTAATACAAAAGGGCAATCTCCAAATATTTGTTAGTAACTAAGTTTCCTCATTTCCTGATATTCCTTGTTTGCCACTTCACATCTATTGCATTACAGAATGCTGCTGGCTATATTTTTAAACATCTTTCTATGTTAGATACATTAATATAGGATCCCAGTTCATTGCTTTCATTCTGAGGGGATGGCAACATAGTGACTGAATGACTCATGACTCCCTCTGCACTATTTCCTGTCCCCATCCCCAGTGAAACTCTGGAATGCATTTTGGCCCTTATGGTTGTAGACAGTAGTGTGAGGGCTAGTGGCACTTCTGTTTTCTCTTAAACCACATTGGCTACTACCCTAATAGTCTGTCTTGACAGCCTCAACTGAAATCACTTCTGAAGACTGAACTCTGAATCTGAAATCTGCAGTAGTTTAAGAAAAGCACATGCCATCCAGACTGGTATATTTTTTGCAGAAGCAGGGAGCATTACACGGGGATCTGCATAGCAAAATTGCTAGAGAACAGATAAAAACATCACTTTAGTTACCTTACTTGGCCTCAGTCTTACTGAGTCATCAAATATCTTTGGCTGAGGCACCCCACTCCACTCTGAAGAGGTTCCAATGTTTATATTTCTTGGTACAGGTTGGTGGTTTAACGTTGCCAGTGGAGGTTGACCTGGAAAGAATTAAATACAAGAGAGTTTTTTTCACTTCCTGGGTAGCCCAAGTAATTCATTGTTGTATGCTGTGATTCAAGCATTGAGCAAATCATCAGAACTGTCACTTCAGCACTTCTTAAATTAGCACTTCTCTATTTGCACTTACCAGTTTCATTGGCCACAATGAAGGACTCTGGGGTTCGCTCAGGCAGAGGGGGAGGAACATCATCGTCTGGGTCTGGAGATGCTTCTAATTAAATAAACATGGATAGTTATTTGGATTTCTTCGAACAGTCCTACCCTTACCACAATACACAGCTAAGAAGGGTCCCTACAAAGTTGTGCAGCCTTGAGAACTGACTCACCCAAGTCATTTAGTCCACATCAAACATCTAATATAAACTGATTGTTGACAATCCATCTTCCACCAAGAAAAAAATCATCCCCATTTTCCCAGGCTGTGAGGGATACCCCCATAAGCAATCCACAGAGCTTGAAACCCATCCATCGTGAACCCTGGCTGCTGTTATCCAACCAGGCACCATAGATTGTGATCAAAATCTTCTAAAACTTTATTTTAAAAAATCTAGGTATATTCCAATATGATTTCCACTTGCTCTAGATAATTTTAAAACTGTGTGCCTGCTTCCACTTGTGTCAGTAGCAGAACACCCATTGTGGAGCAGGATCAGTCCTTATGCATGTTAACCTGCATAAACTTAAAATTAACATTGTTACTACTAGGTGGCAGTTGTGCTGGTAACTACTCCAACCTAAACTCCAGTATAACACCTTCAGTCAGGGATTAGGGGTCTGAAATCCCACAGAAAGCTGGAGAATTTCCTCAGAGCACTTTTGACATTTGGGTCCTAAAGAGCCTGAATGGAGCAAAGATGGTTTTAGTTTTAGTTTTTACTCCACACCTACAGCAATTCCAAAGTAACTGACAAATACTGCACTGATACCATTGACTTGGACATGAAGAGAACAATCCTGTACCCAATGGAAACTGTGGAGTAAACTTTATGTGGGCAGAATGTAACTTTGCAGGCTTAAGTTCAGCCAGGACACCAGGAGTGAAATCCTGGCCCTATTTATCTCAGTGGGAGTTTTGCCGCTGACTACAATAGAGCCAGTATTTCCCCAAGGGTTCCAATCCAGGACTCTTTCAGAAAGAGCTATGGAATCTTTAAATAACTGAGGGAAGGGATCCTTAGTGGAGTCCCTAAAACCACTTCCTACAGTTCCCTTGGTTTTCCGTGGAGTGATCCAATCCAAGTATTAACCAAACCCAACCTTGGTTATCTTATATCTGCTGAGGTCACAGCCTGAGGTGACATGGTAGCATAGAGCAGAAGTACTAGAGGGATTCTGATGGTCATGCTACCCCAGAAAATTATGGCAATTTCTATGGAAAACTGAGGCAGGATCAACAGTTTGAAGCCCAGTTCTGCCCTCCACTATGTGGTTGTGGTTTCTACTGAAGTCAGAAGGAACATTTGAGTCCCTTGTCCAACTGAGTGGGAGTGCTGGATTCGGAAATAGAACAGGCTGCAGGAAAATCCTATGTGAATTTCAAAAAGGTATCACACACCACATGGTAAGACCCCAGAATAAATGAGCTCAGCTAGCAACACTGCCACACAGCTTACTCTGCGAGGATGCCTGCCTGTCATCCAATGGGTGAACATGCTGGGACAGAGGAGTTGACACTGGAGGACTGGCCCTGGTAGAATCCAAGGGCTGGATTGTGGAAATTGCAGCAGGGAAAGAAAGGGAAACTGTTTCATACAGCTCTGAAAAGTAGTCAATAAACATCGGGGATCCTGGATCATCTGAAGAGAGCGAAGAAAAGTAAGGGTCTTCCGCTGAGCAACAATATGGGGAAGGATGTAGGCCACTGCTCATGTGTCGCGGGGGAGCGTCTACTAGTCTGCTTGAATGGTTCAGTTCAACAGAAGAAAAGTCAGTCTGCTTCTTAACCTCAAAGCCCACAGAACTGCAGGAGTTTGGTAGCCAGGGGCCCAAAGAGGATACAGCATCCCCTCCATCCAGTTCCTGGGTGTCTCTCTGCTGCACTAACTCAAAGGGAGTTGATTTGGTTTGTATTAATGGGGCCTTGACACTAGGGTTTCTCTGACATGCAGCTGTAGATTTCAGGTTCAGAGGAATCTCATCAGAAAAAACGCTGCTCAAGTCTAAGCTGTGATGTTTCTGGAGTGGTTCCCCAGACAGCAGAGCGGCACCTGCATTCTTGCTGCTGCTGAAGTTCAAGGCCCCAGAAGATAGGGCTTGTCTAATGGGAGGAACACTGTGCCCATAGTTGTCAGGTACTGTTGAGGGCCTACAGTTCGATGCATCAGTCAGTGATATTTCCCCTTGGGCCATATGATCAGAACTTTGATGTAGCTCCTGTTCCTCTCGCGCTGAACTGCAATAAAGTACAGTTATATGAGAGCAGAACTATTTACCGCTCAGAAAACCCCATTACTATATAAGCAAAGCTCCACGGCGTTCTAACCCCCATGTGCATACAAGAGCAAGTCCCCAACAGTCCTTGCCATGTTTTTAGGGGGAAGCTCATCCTGTGCAGTGAGCCTACACAATGCTTGTGGACCAATGAACTCATGATTGAGCCCTACTTTGAGGGCTTAAGCAGTGAATAAGCCTGTGCTGGCCCCTCTGCATGGGTGAATTTTACCAAACAGCAAAATAAATGTTTTCCTGATCAAAACAGAAGATGCAAATCAAAATCAATCTTCCTTCTAAAATATATTGAAAAAGAGACCTATATAAAATGGACATTTGGTACCTGAATCTTTGTAGGCAATTACCATGTCTGTGTCTCCCTAAAAATGTATCTATTTTTGTTTCAGTGTTTTGTGTGCACTCATTATGACCACTCTCTATAGAGGCACACAGGATTCAGGTGCTAGAAGAACAACTAGAAATAATGTTATTTCATCCTGAAATTGGAAGTCATTGACACATGGCACTTGCACCATGTGTGTCTAGATTAGACCTGCCCTTACCAGCTTGGTAGTGTCAGAGAATAAGTTTCTTCCAGTGGGCTCAGAAGTGGCTGGAGTCTTGGATGGTTTGTTTGAATCTATTGAAAGAGAAGGTTAGCGCTCACTCGTATTGCAGCAAGACTGTCAGGAAAGCATGCAGGCAATACACAAGGTTTCATTTCACTTTGTTATTCCTGGTGATTGGCTCTGCCAACTACCTCTGCCTATCATTGATTGTTTGGAAATTAAAATGCAGGAACAGCAAAAAGAGACACTGTCTTATTGGAAGATGCAGTACATACATTTTTACAAGAATCAAACTCTTCCCCAAAAAGTTTGCAATGTCTTTGCAGCTGGCTGTGCTTCTAGGACCCACATGCTATCTGGCTACATGGAAATTGGTTTTGCTTTTGACACTTTAGTTGTGCGCTCATCCCCTTCTTTTGATAAAGCGTTTCAAAGGACAGCCAGGTCTCTGCAGCCGAGAAGGTTTGGCCAAGAGCTATAAAACCACATCCGGACTCAAGTGTTTCTCTGCTTTCTGTCTCAACCTGGCCTCACATCTGCACGTAACCATGTGACTGTCCACAGCACAAGAGAAGGAAGCTGACTCCCACAATCTGCTCAACCAATTCTGGCTGTGAAGTCTCAGCAAACACCAACTTATTACAGCATGTCAAACTCAGGTACATATTTTAAAGGGTTCAGTTTGAAAGTTGGACTTTATTGTGGAGTCACTCTTAAACCCTTTACTGACAATGCCAAATGTTTTTCATTGTAAGCCCTATTTCCACCCCCTTTTAACTGAAGTTTCTCAGTCTGAGTCTGTTTAGAAATGCATTTGTTTCAGAAAGTTTGAAGACAGCCAGACAAACCATGTTTGAGGTGGAGGGCTCTGAGCAATTATAACAAAGAAAGGTCAGAATTAAGAAGTGTTAACTCTGTTTGGGATGTTACAACTCAAATATGACTTGACCACACAATTTCAGACTCAGACACTTCATCCTCCATCAGAACTAGATGTGGCTGAGGAATTTACATGTATTTTTTCACTGTACATTTTAGCCTCTCTTCTTCCAGGAGTTAGCTGTAATGGGCATTACCTAGCGCAGCTCCTATCTACTTTGTTGGGAGCGGAACTTTTTGTAGCGATGTCTTTGATTTGTGTTTTGTTCTCCTACAGTAGATTTTTCTCAGGGGAATTTGGGATTTCTTTTATATTGTTAGATTCTAGTCAAAGCTATTGGAGATGAATAAAAGAGGTGCAGGGCCCAACCCTGGATTGACAGCTGCTGCTGCCTGTATGGCATCTCTCAAGGCAACATGTTAATACTAGCTTTTGCCTCTTATCGCATCATCCACTCCCATTTGGCCAATACTGCCAGTTTGACCGCCAACCTGTCCAATGAATATTCTGAAACTTTCATCTATGATGCTGTGTACACATGGACAGCCTTCCTGAACTAATCCATAAGGACACTACGCTCTGCTCCTTCTGATCCTTCCTCAAGACCCAGGTCTGCTGGGATGCCTACTAGAAATCAGCCAGTCGAGGTTGACTGTTTGGGGAAAGTCAATACTTTATTCATTCATTATAATAAACAATTACACACAAAAAAAGCAAGTGGAACCCTCCGCTGCATCTTGCTGCTGTAACAGGGATTGCATAATGAAGGGGAAGACTGGGTTTGTGGTCAAGGCACTTGATTGGGATTCAGGAGATTTGGGTTCAGCCTCTGCCTCTGCCATAGTCTCCCTGTATGACTGTAATCTTTCTGCCCGTGTAGAGGGTTAGTTAGAATGAATGCAATAATGTGCATGTGGTGCTCTCATACTACAGTTCTGGGGACTAGAGATTGGAGCCCCTTCGCGCAACCATAATATAACCATTAAATATACAAGAGCAGCAACTGCATTCCTTTAGTGCAAATCACTTCCCAGTTCAGCAGGGCTTGGAGGAGTTTGAATCGGAGCTAACACATCTCAGCCATAAGAGGACAGCTAACGGCAGTATGCACTGGGGAGACAAATCTTACCTCTATGGCAGTAGAGTCTGACTGGACAGTGAGCACTTCAATCTGTCTTTTAAAGAGTTCGATCACAGCATCGTAGACCAATTCATACTGTTCCTAAATAGAAAACAGAAGAAACACAGGAGATGCAGGTATCCCCACTACTCACATCCACTCCAGACAGCAGCCAATTCATCTGAACCATGCAACATATTAGCTCTTACAGTGCTGGAAATTCCAGTCCTTGGGTTAGGCAAATTCTCAGAAGGGGTTATAGCTGCTGTTTTCAAATGGTCAAGGTTTGAGTATGTGTTAATGTCAACTGAACAAACGTTGTGTGCTGAGCTTCCTCTTCAATACATCCCAGTCGAAGCCAGCTTCGCTTACTGAACAGTCACTTGTTTCAGCATAGACAATCACAAGTACTAAGCTACATCATCATGTACTCATTTGATTTCTCCTGATAAGCTTCTTTTGGGAAAGAGTCTTACAGAATACAAAGCAACATGCTTGCTGCACACAGAGGCTTGCCCCACAGTGTAACAATACAAGTTTGGTTCTTGCAAACCCTGAAGAGAAGTTATGGGTCTGGTTTTATAGCAAGCATTTAGTAGCTATGACCTACTTGGAGCTTTCTGAACATACCTTGGTTTGCACTATTGATGGCCTTTGTGTGCGCATTTCCTGGACCAGACTAAAAATACTGAAGTTCTCTGGAACAATCTTATAAAAAAGAGATCATGAGAAATTAGAAATGGGCCTGAACCAAAACCACTCCCAAATGGTGATGCAGTTCAGACCTGGATCCAAACTTCAGGCCCATTGTTACAAGAAATCTTTACTGCTTGTGATTTTTTCTTTGTTGATGAATCCTTTCCCTCCTCACATATCCCCTCCCATCTTCTACTCATTAGGAGGCATCCCTTTCTCTGACAACAGCATGAGAGACAAATACAAGTTCCATGGAGTGTAAAGAGAAGCTGAATTTATGGCAACCTGCTCTGAATTGTGATCTAGATGGATTTTAGTGTGACCATGATGCAGAAAATAGCCACTCCTAGAATCCTGTCTTGAGACAGGCATTCATCCAGGAATTACTTCACAAGTAAAAAAATAATCTAGTTTTAGAAACCTGAATTTCTTACACTAAAGGACAGAAGATCAGGACTGCAGCCAGGCACAGGATTGCAGGCAAAAAGCCAGTTTAACGACTGATGTCAGAGCAGTGGTAAAGCACTGTGACCTACAGTTCAGATAGGAGGGTAGCAACAGGAAAGAGGCTTTTATTGCCTCTTTATGTCTTAGGTTGTTTTAAGGCCTCAGAAGTGGTTCATATCAGCATGTGGAGAGAACACAAGTCTGGGAGGAACAGTAAACGCTATGGAGGAGAAAGAGACAGCATGAAATTAGGACAACATGAAACAGGGCATGGAGTTTATTAAACTCATCTGACACTGCCTTCAAAGAGTTGGGCCAGCATAGGGGCTGGAACTAGGGGTGCTTCCGCACCCCCTGGCTTGAAGTAGTAATAGCAACCCAAATACATGGTTTCTGCATTCAGCACCCCCACACAAAAAATTGTTCCGGCACCACTGTGGGCCAGAGGGAGTTTATTAGAGAATTAGCATGTGAAATATACTCAAAGGCAGCAAGAGAATTTGCTATCATTGGGAATATGGTTCAAAAAAGACTGAGCCAGACACGGGCACTTTGAGGAACAAAAGAGCCCAGGGTAAAAAGCAAGCACTGGGTAGGCATGCAGGAAAACAAAAAGACTGATCCCCGGCACTGCTGAGATACTCACCCCATCCTTCAGCAGCTTCCAGGTATAGTCAATGGCACAAATAACTCCTGTTCTCCCACAACCAGCACTGAAATGAAAATCGGAGCCCTGAGATTTGAGGAGGGGTTTTGCCTTCACTTATTACTTGACATTAATCTCTCTTCCTTCTGTGTTTTTATTCATGGATCAATATTGTTATTCTGCCACTGATGCAAATCCAAGTCTACATTGCCTAAGCCCATGCACTGTATTTTCTGACCAAAGGCAGCCCAATCATATCATATCATATATCCTATCAGTTCCATCCCTGAGCCGGCCTCCAATGATGCCTTAAGGAGGAAGCTGGCTGCTGACACCGGTGCATTGCCCTGTTCATTTCAGCCATGTTACTCTAGAAGCAGCACCTCTAGTGCCTTACCAACTCCCACAGCACGCTGCAGAGCGATCACTTCCACACAGGATTGCAATCTCTGCAAACAGATGTGGCGGCTATTCTGCTCTTGGCAGTAGGAACATCGAGATTTGCCAGATCGTGAGAGAGCATTGGTCCATCAAAACAAGGACCCTCCCTGCATCCACCACACAACGCTGATTGATGAGCCGCGGGAGGATGAAAAATCCCACATGGCACTTGAACAAATTTCTTCCATAAATCCTAGGTGATCAGCGGATGCATGGGGACTGATTATATTTTTCTTGGTATGTAACTACAAATATCATTGTACATACAAAGTAGCCAGCTTTTTTTCTATCCAACTTGCTCAGATACAGCTTCTGGCTTTAGAACTTGCTCTCCTCAGACAGGGGATTTGACTTCAGGCTTTAAAAAGTGACAGGCTTTTTAACACCCACCTAAACAGAAAGAAAGAAGCTGTTCCATTCACTTGAGGCTAAATAATAGCATTTCCCTTGCCAGTAAAACCTCCTTACCTGCAGTGAATACAGAGGGGGATGTTGTCATCTGGCTGGTAGCAGCGCATCTCCCAGATAAGCTCAAGAATGGGGTTGATGGAGGAGGGTACATCATGGTCTGGCCAGTTTTTATAATGGAACTGATAAATAGTGCGAATTACCTGTAAACGAGAAGAAAGAGGAGGAGCTAAGGCCAGGAATTCTGCCTGTTTTATGTGAGGAGAAAGCCCCACGTCTCAGATGTGCATGTCGGTACAGAGCATACAAACAGGTGGCCATTCCAAGATCAAAAAGGCATCAAAAAAGTCAATATGTGCTACACCCTCCACCAGTACCCATTTACACTACATTTCTGGAATATAACCTGTCTGTCACTCTGTAAATGTTCTCTTAGGCCTTTTCATTTTACATGGCACTCTCTATATTGCCTGCTAATAGTTTCTAAAGAGGAAACAGTGAGGCTAAGGCCTGGTCTATGCTAGGAAATTAGGCTGGTATAACTATGTCGCTCAGGGATGTGAAAAACCCATATCTCTGAGTGATGCAGTTAAACTGACCAAACCCCAGCATAGACAGTGCTAGATCAATGGTAGCATTCTCCCTTTGACCCAGCTGCTGGTTATCAGGGAAGTGGAGTACCTATGCTGATGGAAGAAACCCTCCGCGTAGGTACAGTAGAACCTCAGAGTTACGAACACCTTGGGAATGGAAGTTGTTCGTAACTCTGAAACGTTCGTAACTCTGAATAAAACGTTATGGTGGTTCTTTCAAAAGTTTACAACTGAACATTGACTTAATGCAGCTTTGAAACTTTACTATACAGAAGAAAAATGCTGCTTTCCTTTTTTTTTTTAAAGTAATTTATGTTTAACACTGAACTGTATTTGCTTTTTTTTTTTGTTACTGCTGCTGCCTGAGTGCACTTCCTGTTCCAAATGATGTGTGTGGTTGACTGGTCAGTTCGTAACTCTGGTATCCATAACTCTGAGGTTCTACTGTAGTGTTTTCACTGAAATGGTACAGCTGTGCCGCTGCAGCATTTTAAAGTGTAGACAAGCCCTATGTTTTTCTTATCCAGAGAATAACACCTTGGCTCTCAGCTAAAACAGCTGCAGAAATTAGGGTTTGACAGCTTGGCTATTTTTACTTCCTTTAGTATATAATCACTATGGGATCAAAAAATAACACGTTGTGGAATATTGGCAGCTCCTTCAAAGCTTACTGTAGAAACCCTAAAAAGCAACAGAGGGTCCTGTGGCACCTTTAAGACTAACAGAAGTATTGGGAGCATAAGCTTTCGTGGGTAAGAACCTCACTTCTTCGGATGCAAGTAATGGAAATCTCCAAAGACAGGTATAAATCAGTATGGAGATAACGAGGTTAGTTCAATCAGGGAGGGTGAGGTGCTCTGCTAGCAGTAGACCAAGGGAGGAGAAACTGTAGTTTTGAGAATGCTTGGTGAAGATCACAACCGCATCTGCTCCAACCCCTCAGACAGAGACCAACACCTACAAGATCTTCACCAAGCATTCTCAAAACTACGATACCCACACAAGGAAATAAAGAAACAAATCAACAGAGCCAGACGTGTACCCAGAAGCCTCCTGCTACAAGACAGGCCCAAAAAAGAAACCAACAGAACTCCACTGGCCATCACTTACAGTCCTCAGCTTAAACCTCTCCAATGCATCATCAGTGATCTACAACCCATCCTGGACAATGATCCCTCACTTTCACAGACCTTGGGAGGCAGGCCAGTCCTCGCCCACAGACAACCCTCCAACCTTAAGCATATTCTCACCAGCAACCACACACCGCACCATAACAACTCTAACTCAGGAACCAACCCATGCAACAAACCTCGATGCCAACTCTGCCCACATATCTACACCAGCAACACCATCACAGGACCTAACCAGATCAGCTACAACATCACCGGCTCGTTCACCTGCACGTCCACCAATGTTATATATGCCATCATGTGCCAGCAATGCCCCTCTGCTATGTACATTGGCCAAACTGGACAGTCACTACGCAAGAGGATAAATGGACACAAGTCAGATATCAGGAATGGCAATATACAAAAACCTGTAAGAGAACACTTCAACCTCCCTGGCCACACAATAGCAGATGTTAAGGTAGCCATCTTACAACAAAAGAACTTCAGGACCAGACTCCAAAGAGAAACTGCTGAGCTCCAGTTCATTTGCAAATTTGACACCATCAGATCAGGATTAAACAAAGACTGTGAATGGCTATCCAACTACAGAAGCAGTTTCTCCTCCCTTGGTGTTCACACCTCTACTGCTAGCAGAGGACCTCACCCTCTCTGATTGAACTAACCTCGTTATCTCCATACTGATTTATACCTGCCGCTGGAGATTTCCATTACTTGCATCTGAAGAAGTGAGGTTCTTACCCACGAAAACTTATGCTCCCAATACTTCTGTTAGTCTTAAAGGTGCCACATGACCCTCTGTTGCTTTTTACAGATTCAGACTAACACGGCTACCCCTCTGATACTTGTAGAAACCCTGTATCTCCTGCAGTCAACAATGGTACCATTTAATTAGAATAAGTGCAGTAAAGCCAGTTGGATGCTCTTCCTGCCTGACCATTTCCCTACTTACTTTGTTCAGTGTCACCTTTAGAGTCCGAATCACATATTCAGTTTTCTTTTCCTCCAATTCCTGCAGAAGCAATACATTAGTCACTTTCTGCAGATACATGGCACTGGTTTCCATAAAGGGTGCCACAGATTGTGGAACACTTGTTAGGCAGGATGGAAAAGGCTGATGTACTTACACAAGTGATGGTGAAAGGACCACACTGGAGTGGTGAATCGCCCACCTCAACCCAGTACCGCTCACACTTTTTCTGTTGTAAAAAGCAGGAAGATTCTGTGATTATTTGTCTTTACACCTGCCTGCCATGTCTCCTGCCTTGTCTTCCCCAATGGACAGTTATTTGTTTTGAAATGCTTGGCTTTGTTGCTGAGCTGACTCTTGTCTCCCTCTTCCTTGGGGCTCCCAATACACGTTTTTTCCAGAGAGACAGCACCATTTTCTGATGATCCAAGCACCTGCTTGGCTGCTGGAGTGAGCCAACAGCATCACAGTGTGTAGTCTACTGAGACCTTTCTCTCTTGCAGAGGCTAATCTCATTCTCAGAACCAGTTTGGCGATGATTGAACAAAATTGTGTGCATTTGGGAGTCTCCAGATATGAACTATTCACTGATTTCTAAATATGAACTAATTCTTTGTGAAACCCAATGGAAATGCACATTCTTTCTCCCCCTGGTGACACCAAGACACTGGCTCCATGCTCCGACACATTACTCACCTTCCCCATTTCAAACTCCATGCAAGCCATAACCACAATCTGTAAAAATAAAGTACATAAAACCTGAATGTCTCTTAATCAGGGGAGAAAGGCAGATTTTAGATAGGATAGTTAAGTAGCATTCAGGGATATTTATCAGTTGTGAGAAAAATTATTTTGGGCCACATATGGCCCTCTTACTCTGATGCTTCTCAGCTAGGCAAAATTTGGGCACCGTTCACAGCATGGGTGCCAGAGACCTTTCAGCTCCAAAGCTCTCCCATGGAAGACTGTCATGAGACAATACTCATCCATCATGGTATTTTTGATAAAGACCCTCATGAAAAATGCAGTGAGCATGGTGTACAACTCGTGATCCTGGCACACTAACAGCACATACTCATTATCCAACCAGTAACACAAATACACATGGACTTTATTGCAAAGCTGTAAAATACATAACAGAAAGCACCGATCTGCATCTTACCAGGACTTCATATTCCCAAATCATCCTCCAGAAGTCAAGAACAGTGGTGGAGAGAGGACCCTGGGTAGCTATATACGCCCTCGGCCCATATACTCCCTAAAATGAAATTCAGATTGCACATGAATATAATATTTGTATGGGCACTAAGCACCCGAAGAGACAGAACCAGCACTAATTTAGAACTGTACTGCATTTACATGAAAAGACTAAAGTGCTTTAACGACTAGGACAACTGTAGTTCCTTCAGCTTTTTGTCTGGCTCTCTGAAAAGCTGTGTGTTTTCGCCCTGGCAGTATCGCTAGTTGGACTGACAGTCCAGTCAACAGCTGACTAGCAGAATCTACCCTTCTCTACTGATAGTGAGAGATGGGTTTGGAACAACCCCCGCCTCTCACTTCCAAACAGCATCAATTTTTTTCTATTTTAGTGGGGAGCTTGCTGACAAATGTTCAAAATACTGATCTGGTCTATGTTTTGCAGTAGGGCATATCCCTACTTGTTAATATCCTGGTCTGGCATCCTTTATAATGGTCTTTGCCCTGTACAACATGGTTAGGCAACATTCCTTGGCACAGATGGAGGGAAACGTCTCTGCTTCAACCACAGCAAGGGGAGAGGCATTTACAAACCGAACAAAGCTGTAGGGGTGGAGGAATGAGGTACTGACTTGCCCCCGTCTCTTGCTGGCCACAGATGCCTCGAGTTCTACTGATGTAACTGGGTCTCAGCACTGATGTGGGCGCAGAGCTTCCTGTCTGAGCAGTGGCGTCAGAGGCCTTTGCTAGTGGCAGGCAGTGTAGAGTCATTCCACTCGCCATTGAACACATACACACAAAGGAATATAAAGCTGATGGGGACACAGGGCTCTGAGCTTGGCGCTGTAGTCTGAAAACTGCTCCCCTCCCCAAGATCATGCACTTCTCATATACCAAAGCCTGGCTTCCTGGACATTTTAAGGGGTGTTGGCATGGAGGGTTCTCAAAGGTCTCCTTAATTTCCCCCCGATTTCATTATCACCCCCACCATGGTGAGCCACCCCATAGCCAATGAGGACAGGACGGAGCTCCCTCCAGACTCTGGTACAACTCTAGATATATGTACTTATTCTATATCAGCCTGCCACTGTCTGCTCATTCCATGCAGCACTGCCATGGGAGCTGCCTTTTCACAGCTCAGTGTGATGCACTTGAAAGTATGTACTACAAACCAGGCAATACCTTGATGAAGTTGGCATTTATGTAATGAGAATCTTTATCTGATGTGATGAGGGAGAGCTCCACTCTGCTGTGATCAACTGGAGAGAGAAAGGAGTAATTATTGTTTTTATTGTATCACATTAGAGCCTAGAGGGTCCAAATTCTGTAGATTTTAAGGCCAAAAGGGACCATTACGATCATCTAGTCTGACCTTCTGCCCAGCATAGGGAATAGAATTTCTTATTGTGATTCCTGCATCAAGCCCATATCTTATAATTGAGCTAGAGCACATTTAAATCAAGGCCCATTGTAGTAGATGTTGTACAAGTACGTAGTATAACAGTCTCTGCCCTGAAGAACTTACATGGAATTAATGTGCCCCAAAGACATCTCTGTCTAAGCCTTGCTTTATGTGGTTTCTCTGAAGTTGGACAGCATGCACATTATACAGCAGACTTTCATGTAACAACTTACCTAATAAATAAGAAAAAATATTTTCCCCTACTGAATAACCTACAAATCCCCACAACTATGTATATACATTAAAATATTAAAAAGTGACATCTTAAATATTAATCATGGCATTCAAAGCATATTAAGAGTTGCTCTGTGGAGGATCACATGGAGATATGCACAGGTATATCTATCTGATGAGCATAGGAGAGCATATGCCTATGTATGTATGTCCTGATGTGTGCTGCATAGCCTACTTTGGTGTATGCATGCCTATACATGCTAGGCTTACATACTGATGTCTATATCCACGTATATACTGGGCAGGGGAGGAAGGAGAAGCTAGTATGACAATAACTGGTAAGAAAGAAAGGCTAACTTGCAAATTTGTTATTTTCAACCTACAGGGCAAGATGTCCTTGTATCGATTTTTCTTGATGTTTTCTGGTTGCTCAGACGCTGCAGTTGGGTATATTCTGTCTGATCTGTATTTTGTTGATTGCCTTTTCAGCTTCTGTGGTAAAACAATGGAAAGATTAAAGCGAATGTGTTACAGACAGCACGGTGTTAGAGAGCATGTCTGATGGTCCCTAGGGGGCCAGACTCACCACCACAAAGCAAGGTCTGCACTATTCATTCTTTCCTGATTGGCCTCTCTCGAGGCACTCAGCACGAACAGACAACAGTAGCCACTCGAGAACCATTTTGCAGCCAGGAGTTCTGAAGACCAGAAAGTCTGCATGCTGAGCTGGGGACACTAGAGGCTCTGACACAGGCTTTTGAAGTGCCTCTTTAGAAAGTTATACATTTATATGGAACACAAAACTTCTGCCGTACAAACTTATCATTTTCAGCATAGATGCCAAGCCGACAACAGGCAATAGTGACATTAAGCTATCTCCAATAAATGATAAGCAATTCACTTTTCTCACGCTGTAGCTAAGAACTGAAGCATCTTTGTCAAATAATCTCTGGTTTGTGGTACTGCCTGAGTTAGACTGAGCTGTGCAACAAGAGGAACCGAAGAAAAGCAATTGCAGGTACTGCTGAACGGGATTCTAAAAAAGACAACACATGGCTCCAAGACACCTCTAATCAGTCTCTCTTTGGTAGTGTAAGGCTGCTGCATTGTGGATTGTTTTCCCTGCTGCCAGGGAGGTATATGGAGTCTTGCTGGTGCAGTCTGAAAGGATTTGTGATTTCACTGGGCTTATCCATTAGAAACACACCCTTTGCTTCACTACACACTGGCCTTTAAAAGTACTAAACATTTTATTATCATTGCCCCCATTTATTAATGGTAACATCTAGCCCACTGTGCTCGGTGGTATGACAGGCAAGGAATTAATGCTGCTGAATCTCAAACCAGACAATGAGGGATGGTCCCAACACCTCTGTGCTTTGAAATCCTGGAGTCTAGTGCGCACCTTCATATTGCTCCTGGAGTTGTGTTATTGTGCAGATCTTTTGTTGCTGTGGAATGATTCTGGGAAATGAAGGCCTGCTCCATGGCCTTAGTTCTGGCATTTCTGCCCCAGGCAGACCCTAGAGTCTAGTCTCTGGGGAGACTAGTGCAGGGATGCCTGCCAGAGGATTTGAGTGAGGAGCCTCCGTCCTGTCTGACAGAGCTGATGCTTTCTCATGCCCTTATAGCCCATTTCATGGCAGCTCTGTGGTTACCTCTGGGATTTGGAGATGAAGAAAAGCAAATAAAAAGCTTTGGGCTAAAAGTACGAGGTCACTCAGGCTAATGTTCCCCTTTAGAAGGAACATGTCAGAAAGGTCCTGCTCCAGTTACTGGGGCACACTGGATGGGCCAAGGGGAAGCTGCACAGCTTTGCTTTGCATCTAATATGCATTGAATTACCAGCTGAGGCTGCTTTCCGACAGGATGTGGAAAGGGTGGCTAAACCAATCAGGCATTAGAGGAAAAACAAAACACATTGGTCTCATGACACTTGGACAAAAATAGCTCTGTGGTCTGGCGGGGGAGCACTGAGAAGCTGGCATCCCCAGGAGAAAGATGCACTTGGACGGTAGTTTTCTCCTAAAAACTAATAGGTTCAACTCATAGGTTTATAGGAGCAGAACTCCGCATTTGCCCTCCAGTTGAGGGATCACCCAGCAGTTTGCCAGAAACTCATGAGAGGCAACTAATTTGCATCAATCAACTGGATAGCAACACACTTCCTGTTTAATAAAGGACTACAGTCCCAGCCGGCAAGGCTTCCACGATCCCACTTTCTCTCCTGTGTGTTGTGCAAGGGAGAAGGTCAAGGTCAGAGCTAGCATCAGCTTACAATTCTGTTACATTTTCAAAGTAAATGTAGTCCTTGCACACACACCCCTGCGAGTTGGGAGGAATTTAGCACACATTTAGGGATTGCATTAATACAAGGAAACACTGCATTTGGAACAGTGTGAAAGGTATAGAACAGTGGCTCTCAAACTTTTTTACTGGTGACCCCTTTCACATAGCAAGTCTCTGAGTGTGACCCCCCCCTTATAAATTAAAAACACTTTTTATATATTTAACACCATTATAAATGCTGGAGGCAAAGGGAGTTTGGGGTGGAGGTTGACAGCTCGCGACCGCCCATGTAATAACCTCACGACCCCCTGAGGGGTCCCGACCCCCAGTTTGAGAACTCCTGGTATAGAATAAGAGACTAGAGAAAGTGTTATTTACCCTTTCATACAATACAAAACGAGGAATCACACAATTAAATTTAAAAAAAGGGAAGTACTTTTCCACACAACGTACAACTAACCTGTGAAACTCATTGCCATGGAAAGTTGTGGTGGCCAAAATTAGAATTGGGTTAAAAAAATAACTAGATAAGTTCATGGAGGATAAGTCCATCAATGTGTATTAGCCAAGATGGTCGGACACAATCCCATGCTTGGGGAGACCCTAAACCTCTGACTGCTAGAAGCCAGGAATGGAAAACGGGTGGATGACTCCATACCTGCCCTATTCTGTACACTCCCTCTGACGCTCTGGTAAGGGCGACTGTTGGAACCAGGACACTGGCAAGATGGCCCATGGTCTGACCCAGTATGACAGCTCTACTATAAGCCCCGTTTATCTTTTAATCAATGTGGACAGAATTAGTCATGGTACAAATAATTACTCAGAACTATATTTCAAACAGCTACTATTTCATTATTAACGCTTTCCCCATCCCCCAAATAAAAAAAGTTGTCTATGTGCCTGTTAGCAGCAGGAGGAGTCCCAGCCAGACATCCCAGGAGGCTGAAGTTCCCCGCTTACATGCAGGGGTCAGGGTAGATGCTGTGCAGACACCATGCTGTGCAAACATGGCACTAGCCTGCCTTAGGCCTGACGTGGAGGAACAACCAGCCTCTGAGGCACTTCTGCTGAGACTGCCAAGGAAGAGGCCAGTCCTGGTGGTCATTTCAGTAACACAGACACATGCCCACTACGAAGCAGACTTAAACCCCAACTCATTTCATGGCACTGAGCAGCCATCAGATGGTAAGAGCTTTCCATCACTACTAAACTGAGTTGGATTTGAAATCAGACTTGAAGGTGAAAGCTTCTGTATCTCGTGACCAATCTCCTGAGCCAACGAGTCAGCAACACTCACTCTCAATTGTTTTCCTCAAGCTGTGAAGCCCACTGATTGCACAGGAACCAAACTTGTATTGTTACACTGTGGGGCAAGCCTCTGTGTGCAGCAAGCATGTTGCTTTGTATTCTGTAAGACCCTTTAAGACCTGTAGCCTATTCCCTAAGCCATCCAGCATCTCTCGCAAAACAGATTAAAAGGACATGCTGTATGGTGACTGCAGACAGGCCCTGACAAGAGAATAATTCTGTTAATGGAAATTCAGAAGTTTTTAGACTAAATTAACTTTAGAGTCAACATTAACTTTAAAACATCTGATGAGTTAAGGAAACAGCTGTCACTTGTCATGTTGTTCTACAGTCAGAGGGAGACAGGAGCATTGTCATTTATTTGGGTAGAATGAGTCAGTAACAGAGCTGCAGAAGTCACAGGACTCTTATGTATCAGCCCCACATTAACAGGAACATAGGGGGAAGCCCAAGTGCAGGGGAACAGCAGGATGTTCTCCCTGGATTTCAGATCTGTAACTTCCTCAAACCTGCTGCAGATTGCACCCAAGGCTGGACTTTGTGGGTTGCACCCCCTTTAGTGCTGTCCCCCACTTCCAGATAATTTTTTTAATGAAGGGGACTAGAGCCACTTGGCATTGAGGGACCAATACTTTAAGACACAACTCCAAGCCAGGTTAGTTTCTGCATCTTCTGTCACCACAGAGCTTGACATATGGCAACTTGGCAGACTGATACCTGTGACATTGCAAATGCAAATAGCAAGGGTTAACCTTATAAATGTGAGGCTGCCCAAATGGAACATCTGGGCACAAATCAAGTACTGCCATTGGCACCAGCAATTACACAATTTGCATGTGCAAGCACCTGTTTGTACGCAGTGGGTGTTTGCAGGGATAATGGACCCAGGCTTATTTTTGTGGCTCATGCATGGCAAGCAGATTGGAAAGTTTGGCCTTTACCAGTTTTCTTCTAAGGATCTTAATACACAGAACAGCTGTCTGAACCATCCTGGGCTTTGGGAAGGCCTTTCCCAGCACCAGAGAAAACACTTTTCTACTTACTACTTTTGAAAGATTGCAGGCAGTGCACAAGCTACACACCCACTTTCCCCAGAGACCAGCACATTCATCCTGGCCTGATGCCCCCGACACTTCAGCCTCCCTCACACAATAAAGCACGAGCTTTAGAGACTGGGTGGGGAAAGTCAGCCACCGGTGACATTGCTTTTTTCCATGGAACAATTGGACTGTTACGGCAAGGTAATCAGCACTCAGATTAATCACTGCTCTCTGACAGAGGTATCTGAGAACCGGAGATCATCAATGAGCAACTGACATTTTCCTAAGTCTTTGAAGTGACTCCTCTCTAGGAAGACATAGTGGGGGCTGGCTCATGTGGGGGCTACCTGAGCAGACTGGATTCTCACCAGCAGCCTTGGCCATGCACAACCCCCTTCCCTTCCCCTGGGAGGATGGAAGGGGACTCAGGTCACTAGTTATACAAGTGCCTCTGGGATGCTGAAGGCTTGTGGCTGCAACAGCATCACCATCCTTCTGAGGTTTCTAAGTCTTGCTGAGCAATAACAGGGGGGACTCTTTGTCCTAAAGCACCAGGGACTAACCCAAACTGTGGGGTTAGTATGGAGCCTACCATGGAGGCCAATCTCCAGCTAGTATGTCCAAAAGCAATTAACTAGGTAAATCCCCAAATACAATTCCTGCAAATTCCTAGGACTGGGTCGTTGTTAAACACGAGATTCTGGATTTATGTGACAATCCCTCCACACCGATGAGCCCACACCCAGCTGATGAAGACTGGGGCCTTGAAAATAGGCGCATTAAACAGAACTATTAAATTATGATTTGTGTGGCGAAAGTAAATAAGGAAGTGTTATTTACTTCTTCTCATAACACAAGAACTAGGGGTCACCAAATGAAATTAAGAGGCAGCAGGTTTAAAACAAAAGGATGGATTTCTTCACACAATGCACAGTCAACCCTGTGGAACTCTTTGCCAGAGGATGTTGTGAAGGCCAAGACTATAACAGGGTTCAAAGAAGAGCTAGATATATTCATGGAGGATAGGTCTATCAATGGCTATTAGCCAGGATGGGCTGGGATACAAAACCATGCTCTGAAGTGTCCCTAGCCTCTGTTTGCCAAAAATTGGGAGTAGACAACGCGATGGATCACTTGATGATTACCTGTTCTGTTAATTCCTTCTGAAGCACCTGGCTTTGGCCACTGTAAGAAGACAGGATCCTCGGCTAGATGGACCATTGATCTGACCCAATATGGCCATTCTTATGTAACTCTGCAAGGAAGCCTTGAGCCCATCCCTCTGGCCAAATGTATCCCAGAGGGTCCTAAAATGTAGATTAGGACAAAGATGGTCTATAGCAGCTTTTGCTGCTGGTGACCTGAAGCAACAGGAAACTTCTATTCAAGGGGGGAGAGAGAAATGCCACTAATATTACTTGCCATGTTATTCTAGCCATGTTGGTTCCAGGACACAAGAGACAAGGTGAGTGAGGCAATACCTTTTATTGAACCAACTTCTGTTGGTGAAAGAGACAAGCTTTTGAGCTCTACGGAGCTGAAGGAGAGTTCTGTGAAGCTCAGAAGCTTGTTTCGGTTACCAACAGAAGTTGGTCCAATAAAAAATTAACAAATATTACAGCATATGCATTTATGTTGGATAAAATGCACATTTCCATGCAAACTGGTATAGCCCGAGACCTCAGAAGTTGCCAGTATGGACCTTAGTGACGCAGAGACTGGACATCCTTCTTTAACGCCTCCAGTTTATGACTTTTTTCCTCTTTCCTGCTCTAACCATGGTCCCAAATGCTAATATGAAATAGTGACTGGACCAGTCCCTATAGGAATTTGTCAGGGAATTTCTCTGCAATCAGATCCCTAGTCTGGATTTTCTTTGACATCGCAAGATGGGTTACTGGAGTGAACCATATCGAGTGGTCATCTGAGGGACCCAGTAGGTATTTCAGTTCTGACCCACTTCAGTTCACACTTTTCTCTGAGATACATGGCTGAAGGGAAAAGGCTTTTTCAAATATTTAGAGACATGGCCCCCACTGGTGGTATTAGGAGTGAAGCAACTAATCCCCCTGCAGCAAAAATGAAACTACATTCCTACAAGTGCGTTTGCAAATTAGGAAACAGGAAGCATCGAATCAGGTAATTGTTAAACACATTCACTTAGAATGGAAACTATTAAACTGCTCTTTTAACACTATTCCTAGATCCATTTTTGTTCTAGAATTAGTAGAAAAACAAAGTGTTACATGTAATCATTACATCCCAGTTCAGAATTTGCTTCAACAATTGAGAACTTCCCCATAAAATTAGGTTAGACTCAGAAATGTGCCTGTAGGTGACTTACCAAAAATTCGTTTGCAAACTCCTCTCTGTTAAATTTTCTGCTTTGGGCCCTGTCCAGGTTTTGCAGTAGAATCTCTCTTTGGTCCATGTTGCGTGACAGGGAGAGACTGGTCCGGCCAAGCAGAGGATGGACATGTCAAGTGCATGTCATAACGGAAAGCACCAGCATGGAGAGCGCCTGCTGAAGGCTGTGGTTTACTGACTTCATTGCAAGTCTTAAAGGAAATTAGTGCGTAACAGCCCGTGTGGTCAAAAACAAAAAAACAAGATTCTTAACTCAGGGCCCTAGTGCCTCCTTTTCGGAGTGTGAACTACTGCGCTCATTTCTTTATGGAAAGAGGAAGCTGGGTGGTCTCACTAAGATTATCTATGCAGTTTTCTTCAATATCAGACTTCATCATATCCCTTTCTGAAATCAACTCCACTCTGATCAAAGAGCCATATAATGCAGATGGAAAAAAGGGAAACTGCATCAGCTGTGCAAACCAGGGCAGCATTGGCCACATTCACCAGCATTATCTGTAGTTCTGTCTCACCGGAAATGTCCCTATGCTGATAAACAGCCATCTGAGCGGAAGACTTGACAACCCTCTCTCCAGGAGTGTAGGTTCTGAAACACAATAATCACACCTCAGGTCCAGACTCCTCCAGCAAATCCTGAAATGCTCAGCGGTCACTGCATTTTCAAATGACCTGGGATGAACTCTGGAAAGCCACATCAAGATCAAGGATTTACATTAGAATGTAGAAGTTCCACAACTGTCCACAGAGGCCACTCACTATGAGACTGCGCAGGTCCTGGAATGTAGGCTTTTAAGTGACAGTCCTCAGAGCTTCCATCCCAGAAAATGGATCTTTAGTCCACCTTTCCATTAGGGCTAGTCTGGCCGAAAACAGAAGCCTAACATCTCTCCTCCTGTATTTGTAGCAAACTACTTATGGTTGGAAAGCCAGTAACTCCTGTTCCTCTTTGCAGTAGGAGAATGCTGCCCCCAGCAGTTTCTTGGCTGGGACGTGTAAATTTGGGGCCCGATAAATGCTGTATCACACATGTGCAACTGATCTGATTAGAACATGGAGCAGCAGAGCCGGTTTCTTCAAAGCTGGCTTCTTGGGCTGATCGGGGCTCTTTGGCACAAGAAAACATTTGGCAGCATGATACCTTTGATTAGAGAGAGAGGCCCAAACCACACACTCAGTCTGGATTTCCAACATCCAGGGTTCACCAATGCTCAAGAGCTCCTCAGGCCCCAGCTCTAATTCAAATGCCAGAGCAAACAAACAAACCAACTAAATATTGATATGGCTCTCATCACTGTGTATCAGAACTCTGCTGCACCCTTTACAGAGCTGCTGGAGTTCAGAGTAGCTATATGCAGTTACTCGTGTTTCCAAAGAGTAAATCTGAGGCATTTGAATAGGATAATGTTTTACCCTTCTCTAGCAGCTTTCAGTTGAGGCTCTCAAAGCACTTTACAGACATGAATTAAGCCTCCCAGCTCCCTCCCAGAGCAGGTTTAATGTGAAGGATCCTGAATTTCTAAGGGGTTCATCAGAGATTATTTAGTATGTGTCATCTTTGCTTAATTCTGTTGGTAATTAAAGAGCTTTGCAGCAGTTGGTTTAGTGAGGTATTTGTGGATGAGAGCACTGTAAGTGACTACAGAGAGGTTGATAACTCAGCCATAAGTAAATGCTCAGGATTCAATCCTGGACACAGAGTATTAGTCCAGGACTGTTTATTCCAATGAAGTGTTTTAATATTGCTTCAGATAAATCTGTATAAGCAAATCTCCAAACCTTTGAAAAAAAAATTGTTTAAACAAGATGAAAGAAGTCTGTGGGTCAAGTGAATGACTCCCCCGATACCTGAGTAAAACTCAGCAGTGACTTGTCATTGGCATGTCTTGGCTACACTTTTTGTCCATAACTTCATTTTTTTTTTAAAACACTCAAAAGACGGAAGTCTGTGTTTTGGTGGGCCATGGAGATAGCTTACTGTTTTATCCCTTCTGTAAGCCTGGATTCAGATACTGTAGAGTGGGATCAAGTGGCAGAGAGGTTAGATAGAGTGAGGCCACCGAGGTCAACCCAGAATTGGATTAAAAATACTGGAAACATTACTTCAAACCCTATCATATTTCACCAATCCAAGAATCCAGCATTCTTGGTGAAAAATACCTGCCAAAATCAGTTCACAGAGCCCTTAGATTCTGCTCTCTCCAGTGGAAGGACACACTGACAATCAGATTGGATATTTCAGTGAAAACAAAGGGCTGGTCCACACTAACCCCCCCACTTCGAACTAAGATACGCAACTTCAGCTACGTGAATAACGTAGCTGAAGTCGAAGTATCTTAGTTCGAACTTACCGCGGGTCCACACGGGGCAGGCAGGCTCCCCCGTCGACTCCGCGTACTCCTCTCACAGAGCAGGAGTACCGGCGTCAATGGCGAGCACTTCCGGGATCAATCCGGGATCGATTTATCGCGTCTAGCCAAGACGCGATAAGAAGATCGCTTGCTTACCGCCGGACCCGGAGGTAAGTATAGACCTACCCAAAGGCACAGCAAAAATAGCAGCTGTAATAGCAAGGTGGCCTTTTAACAAAAGAATGTGAGTAGTCTAGAGAAGGGGCGATGATGGGTTCTGCACCCGGTAGATAGCAGTGTCCGGGCTACTTCAGTACACAGTGATACCAGGTTGAGAAGCAGCATCTTTGAAAGACATTTGCTTTTATCTTTGTAACAGAAAATTTACTGTGAGGACCAGGAAAAGCTTCGTAGCAATGAGGTCTATAAGACTGTGGAAGATTCTCCCAAGGGAAGTAATGGACTGCCTCCTTATGCGACATGTAAATTTGGACCTAATACAAGATACTGTAGGAACAACCCTGCATTGGCCTTTAGGGATGGATTGGATGTGATTTAACAAGGCTAACAGCAGTTTAACTGACCCAAATTCCGTGAACTGTTGGTATTGTTCCAGAAGCGGTCAGCTAATTTTCTGGAGTTAGGCTTTCTCAAAGCCACATCAGAAGGCATGACTTACTAGTAACGCAGCAGTCTCTTGTAAATGGGCGGCAACAAGAACAGTGAACTCACAAAGAGTTGCATTTAGGAGCTGGACATTTCCTGTACAGACTAATTTGCAACTGGTCTCCACTCAAGATGAGAACGTGCTTTGTACTTTGGGTTTCTTTATGTACAGGTAAGAAAAATACTTCAACATAGCTAATTTCTAAAATGTGTTTTGAGAACCATGGCTCACAGGTGTGTGTATATGTTTATTTCAGTGTTCAATCATCACACATCTCATACAAACACCTGGGCAGACTCAAGACTTTTCTGCTCTGGGTTGTTTTGCACTGAGGTAGCTTCATTGGTGCTAACACATGCCACACCAGTGCAAAAAGAGACTGTTTCAAATTGGGGTAAATTTCCCTGGTCCCAGTCACTTTTTACACGCGTGCAGGTAAATGGCTTGAAATGGGGCATATACATTCATTTCTTGCTTTATAGGTTTGCAATATGATGTGAAATTTCACATGGGTTAAGTTTTAGGCCCTTTGAATTTTCTTTGTAGTTCATGTTTGGTTGCTTTTCATACATTTTTAATAGCATGTTTCTGAAATTTGTCTATGACAGTCTCATTTTTCAGAGTAGCAGCCGTGTTAGTCTGTATCCGCAAAAAGAACAGGAGTACTTGTGGCACCTTAGAGACTAACAAATTTATTCCACGAAAGCTTATGCTCTAATAAATTTGTTAGTCTCTAAGGTGCCACAAGTCTCATTTTTGTCAGTGGTGGGGAGGGATAGGTCAGTGGTTGGAGCATTGGCATCCTAAACCCAGAGTTGTGAGTTCAGTCCTTGAGGGGGCCATTTAGGGAACTGGGGTAAAAATCTGTCTGGGGATTGGTCCTGCTTTGAGCAGGGGATTGGACTAGATTACCTCCTGAGGTCCCTTCCAACCCTGATATTCTATGAATGTGCATTTTAATAGCATTGTGAATCTACACAAACCTTGGCAGAAAGATGAATCTTGAATAGTACATGGGGGTAGTTTTATTCAAAGAAATGTTTAGGATTAGGAGTAATTTTTTTCCTCTATTCATCAGCACTTAAAACCTGTATGTAAATTAGCATGTAAAACTGTCCCAATGAGGTACTTGCAAAACCACGTATGTGAAACCATGTATTTATTCCTGAGATGGGTGGAGAGTAGTGCGTGGTGATTATGAGGGCTATTAACTGGTGAGATGGATTTGAAAGGGGAACCTCAACATTTATGTAACAGATAGCTGATAGATAACATGTGCTTTGTTGCAGATCCTCAACAGTTCTTAAGTTCTTATGACTTAAACAAACAGCAAAGATGAACAGTAACCCTGTCAATTTCCTGTAATTTGACCATTTCCTATGTGAACAAGTTGTTGTCAGACGCTACCAGTGTAGTGCTCTGCTCAATCCAATGTTGATATCAGTCGGCTGCGTGCGTGTGTTCCCTCTGTGTGCTGCCCCGGCTCTGCAGATAGCTGGCACAGCAGACCCCCGAGCGAACCCCCAATGATCACAGACTTCGATAAGGTACGAAGGCACCCAGCCAGGTTTATTGCCAAACAAAACACAGTCTCTAGCTCCCCGGATCAGATATCTACAGTTCTGCTAGTACATATGTGCTCCCTGACAATGGACCAGCTCAGTCAGTGGCAGGACTTTCCACTGCCCCCTAGGCCAGACAAAGACAGCGCCCCAGGGATGCATTCTTATACACAGGTACAAACAAGTTACACATCATTCCTGACGTAGCGAGGCACAACCCCTCTACACAGTAAGGTGCTGCCTCTCACCTTGTACATGTTGGTTTGAACAAAACAACTCTATCATATTACCCTTTTGGCCCTGTCTTTAGGATGGGTCAGCCTGTTCCTTGTTATCTGTGTGGAATGTGCAAGTATCCAAGTGTTCGGATATCTAGCGTCCAGTACCTTTTAGGTATGTATCTTTTTGCAGCATCAGCCCTTTTCTTGCCAGCTTCTGTCAGCAGGGCCTGCCTCTGGCTCACAATTTAACTTTGCTTTATGTTAGCAAAGTCTTGACCATTACTTTAGCTCAGGCCTAAGGCCTCATACCGTGCCTCTGATAAGGGTTTATGGTTCAGGGCCTCATCTTACTACACAAGTGTCAACGTGAGAACTTGTCATCTTAGCACTCTGGCATCTTTATTCACAAGAACAAAATAAGTTACCTTACAAAATATATTTTAAATTAAATACAAAAAAGCTACATCAAAAACTATGTCCAAGATCCAAAGAAAAGCACTAAGGAAATGCCAAGGATAGGGTTGTCTATGCAACATTGACTCTCCCCATCCATACCTACTATTTCTCCCACAGGTCCCCTGCCTCATTCAGCACACAGGTTGGATGAAGCTCAATGAATGAGGCAGCACACATTGGTGGGGGGAGGGTTCTTCTACTGAGCCACCCTGTTAGGTGGAGTTAGATACTTACCTAAAGCTGCCAATTACTGCTGATTTGTTATTGCAGCTGTGATTTCTCAACTCCACCTCAAACATTCAGGAGACAAGCCTGACTCTTCTGTATGACTCCTAACAGCAGCCATGGCTGGGGAGAAATCTGGGTTATTTACTTTGTTAATAAAACCAACCCACAGGGAGAAAAGTGTGTCTGCACGTCATACAGCGTGTTTACTCTATTCAGAGCTGCATTCAAATGCTATCTGCTCCCACAGTTGTAAATATTCTATAGGAGTTCCCCTCTACATAGCTTTTATGGAAGAGTCCTACAGAATGAGATCATTGTGCTATATATTTATTTTAAACAAAAAACACTTTATAGATTTGTATACACAGATTTAATTCGCTGTTAAATCCTATAGGATGAACAGAGAATTATATCTCTGCTATAGAACTCTGAAAATTGACCTCATTCCATTGGTCTTTTCCACAACAGGCAGCTGAGGGGTGGAATTTAGGTCCACTCGCGTCAAAGGGAGATGCACACGTATGAGTGAGGACAAAGTCTGACCCAACGTTTTGTAAAGTATAACCGGAAGCAAGAGAGAACGAGAGAGAGAGAGCGCGCACATGCCTGAAATGGAACAAGCTCACTTTCTGAAACTGTGTGGAGACTGTTTTCCTCACAACCAGTTTCTCTTGCAGTTTGGTGTGCACCAGCCCTCTCGTCAGATGGGGAAAAGACAGCTATGGAGGGAACGAGCACTACCATAACCTGCTCCTACGACAGAGGGAGATACAAGTTTAGCAGAAAGTACTGGTGCCATGGAAGATCCAGGTCATCTTGTGATATTTTAGGCGATACAGATAATTTTGTTAAGAGTGAATATAACGGAAGATTGTTGCTCTTGGATAACAAAAGAGGAGACTTTTTGGTCACGATGCACCAGCTGGTAGAAGAAGATTCAGGAATGTATTGGTGTGGAATACAAAAGCCATATGCAGATATAATGACTGCAGTGAAACTCACTGTAACTGAAGGTAAATATTTGTTAAACATTGTAATGTCTCATGAGATTCATTAGTTTTATAACTTGACTAGTGAGACAAGGTGGGTGAGGTAATATCTTTTATTGGACCAACTTCTGTTGGTGAGACAAGCTTTCACACCACATAGCTCTTCAGGCCTGAAGAGGAGCTCTGTGTGACTTGAAAGCTTGTCTCTCCAGAGCAGAAGTTGGTCCAATAAAAGATATTACTTCACTCACCTTGTCTCGCTAATCCCCATTTTATTCAGTTTTAGATAAATACGTATGCCAAAACTGGCACGTATTTGTCCAGAGATTAATCTCAGTCTGGTGTGGTGACGAAAGTGCTTTAAACCCAGAGATGGGGCACACGGAGGCTTTTGTACTGTGAACTCACTGATCAAGGATCCAGAGTAGCAGCCGTGTTAGTCTGTATCCGCAAAAAGAAGAACAGGAGGACTTGTGGCACCTTAGAGACTAACAAATTTATTAGAGCATAAGCTTTCGTGGACTACAGCCAATAGTATGTAAATGCCTCTGCCTTCCCCACTCTTTGTAAACTCAGCAGTGAAACCATGCAGCCTCTTGAGACTAATCCTTGGAAAGAGCCTAGAACTAGACAATGATATCTACAGCCACGTCTGATTGGGTAATCCAAACAATGCTTCACACCCTTCTGTGTATTGCATCTCACCAGGACAACTATTTGGTTCCATTTCAGAGCCTCTCTCCACACCTCTTATTACTCTCACCAGCCATCCCAGTGAATCCTGCCTAGGGAGATCAGTGACTGTCAGATGTCATTCAGCCACTGGCTCTAACGTTTACTACACATGGTACAGAAAGAGCTTTCCGACCAATATCATATCAGTGCACAGCAGCGACCTGGTGCTTCGCTGTGGAGACCTCCTGGAGAGTCAGAGCTATTACTGCCTAGCTGCAACTCGCAGAGCAAACAAATCCACCCAGGTGTTGAGAGCAGAGGTGCTGATCCCAGCAAAAGAGAACTGCACGTACCGGTTACAATTAACAGGTAATGTTTTTATTTCAGTGTTAGCTTCATGGACTGATTAATAAATAACAGGCAAAAAAATTTGTAAAATACATGTTAAACTCCTCCCACACTAAGTTATGCTATCTAAATATGGACCCCTCCCTAAAGCAGAAAGGAATCAAGCTACAAATACAGCAGTATTGTCTCCATTCTTATATTGCCTATTGTACTCGTCCTTAGACGCCTAGTACACGTGCAAACAATACCAGCACATCTGTGGCATGGGAAACCGAATGTCAGACATTTTGCTCCCACAAATACCACATCTTTGTCCCTTGAGTTAAAGGAGAATGCTCCTTAGCTGTAACAGACAGGAAGGTTTAATTTTCCTACGTGAATAGAGAACTGTTCAATGTAACGTACATTATCTTCTTTGCTCCTCTTGTAGTGTAGGGGAGAGTATGAAATGTCGAATGCCAAGTGGATATGCATTGGATTCTATACAAGCAATTGTATATTTTTATTACAGATGGTGAATCATACAACTGTATAAGAACAACCCCAGTGTTTACAGTTGAGATGCCTTCAACACCCTTCACAGGCTATTCAACACCTTGCTCCAACTCCTCTAGCCATCCTGGCACAGAAGAGTAGGTACCAGCCATCACAACTATGTGCTCCTACTGATTAGATAGGGTTTCTCTCAGAAATCCTAGTGGAAAAATTTCGGTCTAAAGACATTTAAAACTGTAGCTAATGTGGTGGGAATATTTGTGCCTAGGTACCATGGCGATTGGCACACTGGGAATATTGGAAAGAGACACGATAGAAAGAAAATCAGAACAGAAGAGATTTAATAGGGAATGAAATTGCCAACTTGATCCAAATGTCAGAGCACTGCGCCAAAGTGTTACAGATGGCAAGAGCTTGACAAGACTTAAAAAAGGATCAAGCACTTATAAGGACAATGAGAACTTTCAGTTACAGAAGGAAGGACTATAATGAATTATAAAGAGGATCATGCTTCAGGGTACAGGCTGATCACTGAACTGCCCAGGGTTAAAGAAAGACTTCTAGGTGGGCAGAATATTCCATAATTGTCTCACTGGGTTTCCTGAACTTTCCTCTAAGACATCTGGCACTTGCCTCGGCTGGTGCCAGGATACCTCACTAGATGGACCATTGTTTTGATCCACTATGGAAATCCCCATGTTTCTATTTAGAAATAAGGGCAATGAATGGGACAACAGAATTCAGCACCATTGTTTGAAAAACAAATGGTAACAATGTGACTTTTGCTCCTAAATTCTGTGGGCATTTTTGAAAAAAAATCTCCCCCAGTCGAACTTGTGCTTGTTGTATTAAATGTTTGTTAAAAGGATCTTTTACCTGCAGATCCAGTATTTCCACAGTGGCTACTCAAAATGATTTATTGTTCTCTTTGGCTTTAGTAGTTGGATCCCAGTTCCATGGGCCGTTCTGCGCTGGCTGTTCCTGGTTATTCTAGTAGCATCTTTAATCATCATTCAGCGCAACAGGACATAGAAAAGTGGTGAGTTTCTTTTAACTGTAAAGACAATTGTCATTCAGTTCAATAGCACAATTAACAGTGTAACAATTCTCTACCAAACGGTCAAGCAAAGATGCTCGTGTGTATAATTCTATATAAAAGCGATGTATTAAAATACTGTTAATGTGCATTTCACTAATATATGCTCAAATGTGACTTGAGAGACTAGGCAGGTTTTGATTTTTTTATTTCATTTGCTGTAAATATTTTACCAGATTTATAAAGACAATTTCCATTTCTACTGAAGCTTTTTAAACCTATGATCAAGGAAAAAAGCTTATTTACTGAACAGAAGCAGTTTCCTGCTTCTGCACTGCTGGAAGCTAGCAGTTCTCCCTAGAACGCTGCTTCTGGGTATTGCCAGTAGTGTGCACTCTGATATACTTACTCCCAAGCAGTAAATCTTTGACCCACCAGGTCTTAATATATGGTGTACTTATTCTCTGAAGGTTTTTTAAGTGTAAAATTTTAATTGCTTTACATTTCTGTTCATATCAATGGAACTGTTTTCTCATGTGGTTTTGGCATGAGGTTTAAAAAACAAAACCAAATACCAACAGAAGTTGAGTCCTAAGACTAATACTGTAGTGAGTTGCAGCTCTTTGCTAGCAAAAACCTGATACTTTGCTCTTATGATACGTCCTGGTCACGACACCTTACCAATTGTTTCCTCTTCCTTTATATACCATAAGCCTGGAGATATTTGATTAAAATATAGATACTTTGAATTAAAAAACCTACCAGTAAAATTGTATTAACAAAATCAAAGGTACCCACAGCTTATAAATTTGTCCCAAATCCTTGATAAATGAGAACGTCATGCTTCTTTAAGAATGAGCTGCCTGCTTGCAGCTTGACCCAACCGTACCCTTATTCACTAATAAAGATGCCCATTCAAGAAATATTTAAGATGCCCAAATTATTCATGGATCATGAGCATAAGTCAAATCTGGAACCTGCATGGGAATCGAGGAAAATTATTTTTCCATAGTAGAAGATTCAACTCCTAATGTGCCAGGATGATGCATCTATATTTATCCTGCTGCTCTTCTGTATACAAGGGCAGGTGGCTATGCAGCATCTAGACTACTTAACCACCTGCTGGGTTTCATACCGGGCTGCTCTGAATGGGTTTGAGTGCAGGGTTCAAACACAATCAGAAAGCACATTACAATAAAAATATCCTTTGGTTTTAAGATTAAAACAAACTGAAATATTTTATTTTTAAGACTTCATTTCCAGAATCTTTGAAGTGTCCCCCTCCATTATCCCACCAAGAGAAGGTCAGAGAGACTCGCATGGGCTTTGGTGAAGTCTAATTTCCAGGCCATCACCTGCATTGCGATATTGCCTACCCCCTAGCACAGGAGAGTGCGGTCATCTGGACCTGTTATCAGTAGAACATCTTGACACCTCCAGCACACTAGGTCACCCAAAAGACCACACTTCTCTGTACACCATTCAGCATACAGGAAGCAATGTCTTGATAAACTCCGAATACACAGACTGTTCTAGCAACAAAGACAATATGCAAAATCCAGTTTCCAGTCACATTTATAACTCTCTCTTTTGCATGTGGGCTACACTCTATGTTCTAAAAATGCATTTGACAGATGCTGTGCACACAAAACAGGTTCAGGTAGCTTGTGCGTTCATCACATTAATCTGAAACCTACATAAGGTTCCTAGACGGAGATAATGCCTGTGTGTATATTTGGGGTCCACCCTTCCCAGCCAGGCTTCCCCAGATCCAGGCCAGAGTACCTAGTCCTGCTCCACCAGACATCACTGCTAGGAGACAGGGTCAAGGGGCTCCAACTCCATTAGCCTTTAAAAAAAAAAAAAATCCTACTATGCCAAACTACTCCATCTTACACAACTTCCTAGTGAAACTTCTCCAGCTGACAAGACCCAAACATCCAGAGTGAGTCTACAGTGGCAGAAAGGAGAAGACTTCAAACTGGGAACCAGATATGAGAGGAGCAAAACCCCCTAAACTTCCTAGACACTCAAAAGATTCTGCACCAGTAGTGAAAATCTCAGACTGAGTGTCCCTGGATAGATAGCCAGCAAAGCAACGCCTTTGGGGATTTCAGAGTTAGTTACAGACTTGCAAAAAATAAACAAAATGGCAGAATTATTGGATTTTTGTCACAAATCCAGTTCAGAGTACTTCTGCAGAACTCTTGCCTGGTTTTCTGAGTGGCCTCTCTATAGACCTCTCTATCCCCAAAAGAGACATTTCTGTCAAATTTAAATTTTGTAAAAGCAATCCTTCATGTAACTGTAGAGCAACAGAAATGTGTGAAAATTCTAAGGGAAAAAACACCATTTTAAAACAAACACTGACCTGTAGCGTTTGAAACCCAAACATGGCCACACTAAGCCCCTGTACGCCAGTGAAACTGATGCCATTGTCCAAGTAGAAAGAAATGCAGATAGCAAATGAAGTGCATAAGAATGACAAACTGGATTTTTATATTCTTCCCTTCCAGTGATCCAGGGTGTGTTAGTAACAGAGACACACACTTTTCCATTTAAAAATCAGGTTGCAAACATCTTCCATTTGAGAGGCTGTAAGGACAAATCCCCTAATTAAATCAACTAGCAATACAGCTACTTTCCCTCAAGCCAGCTCACACCCTGCCGGATTTCCACTCCGAGGGGCCCACAAGACCCAGATCCAGGTTGGAATTAAGTATTTAATAATTACCCTATTGCCTAGAGACCCCAAAAGAGGATTGGAGCCTCTTGTGTTGGGTACTGTGCAAGCACACAATAGGAGATGTGGTCACTGCCCTGAACAGCTTACAATATGAGACCAGATGGGAGGAAAAGGATGCAATCAAATTCATATAGTTTGCATAGATACAGATTCGTTTGCTCATTTTATTAAAAATACATTAAGTTGGGCCACCGTGCTCATCAGCCTCTCAGCCCAGACATCACTGACCCACTGATTTCATACAGGTGTCAGAGCGGAGTCTGGAGGAGAGGGAAGTGGGTTTACAGAGGAATTCCAAATAACTCCCCACAGATCCCTTGAGTAGCAGCAGCTGGCTTCTGAGGGGACCGCTGGTGGGGTGGAACCATCTCTCTATGACCGCCCCAGTGATGGTTTGGGGTGGGAGATTCCAGGTTGAGCTGGCTCTCCCACAGAGTCCTCTATGGTATGTAGGCCTTGTTTCACTGACCTACTCATATAATGAACTGATTCAACAGCAGCATCCCAAAGAGCCCTCTGCAAACTGCAGGATCATGTAAAACCTTGAATCCTTATGGAGTCACTCCAGCAAACCCAAGTGTAATGTGGCACAGGCTAAGACACAGATTTGGTGTAACTGATTTTACTACAGAGCATATATACCAGTAGCTCCTGGGGGACTGTATGTGAGTGCCTCTTTCTGTTAATACCAACTCCTAGAGGTAGCAGGAGGAGGTTTCACTGGGCTTTCAGTGAGCATGGCCAGCTAGAGAAGACAATTCCCCTAATTGTAGAAGTTTGTTAACTCTTAGAGCGCTAGAGAAGTAGGATGGCCAAGAGGGTTCAGTGCTACCAGTTCTCACATCTGTGGGCTCTGCTATAAATAGCATTCTTCTTGTTCACAATGTCCTCCTTTTTGGCTTGCTAGGACTCAATTCCTTGGCTGTTCTGTTTCCCAACATGATACTAGGCAGCCATCTCTGGCTCACTCTCCCTTCGCCGTTACAGGGTAGGAGTTCAGCACCAAAGCTGGCAGAACAAAAGTGTCGCTGTCAGTCCTCACACTTAAAAGTTGCATTTACAGCCTATGTTGCAGGGAAACCAAATCAATCCTACAAATTATTTGTAAACGAATAAGTGCAAGAACAAGAGAGCCACATCTGGTGTGGAAGAATAGCTCCGTGTTAAGGTGTCCCAATTACTGACTGGATTGATCTTCGGGGCAGAGGGAAGTAGAAAGACTGATGGCTGGGAAAACAATTTTCAGAAAACAGTTTAATAGTTTAAGTCAAGTAATTGAAATCTGCCATTTCACTCCCTGGGAGGCAGCGTAGCCTTTTCCATCAGTTTTCAAAGTTCTCCTAAAAGAATTGAAAGAAAGAATTAAAAACAATGGTTAAAGGAACTAGCAGTAAGAGAGATGGCCCAAGTGCAGGATAGGGAAACCAGTTCTACTCCCAGCTTGCATGCCAACTTTCCCTCTGGCCTGGGCCAAGTCACTTCATCTTGCCAGGCCTCAGTTTCTTCAGCAGTAAAATGGGGAGCCCTGCCCCCACAAGGGGGTGAGAGAAAGTGTCTGTAAAGCCCTTAGGAGCTAGAAACAGCAACATATGATTAACTTTTATTCCTTATGAACTTATCTAGGGCAGAAATGTTAGAGACTCAGGGCGCTGACAGAGCGGTGAAATCCTGTTGAAGTCAATAGGAAGGATACCATTGACTTCAGTGAAGGCAGGATTTCACCAAGACGTTTAACACAGCAGTGCTTCAGATAGACAACAACACCTGACAATAACACCTGAAACGTAGGACTATTAGGGGGAACAATCTGGTGTTTTTGGGGTCAGTGGCCAGCAATGCCAGGGCATGCCCCAGGATGGCATGTTGCAGGGCTGAGCAGCTAGGCTGACAAGGTTAGGACATCTCCTTGGACGTGCCAATGAATGGTGCCCTCAGAACACTGGGTCACACTGTAGCCAGTTCAGACTAGCAAAGGAACAGAGCCACAAGTGCCAACAGAAGAATTTCAGTGACCCTTGAGCACTCACCCAGCCACCACGGGTCTCGATGTATCCTCTCACTTCACGGTTCCCATTAATCAGCTCCACAAGCTGGATTTGACGGGCCACAGCTGGAACTTTCCGGGAAAGGTATGCTAACAATTTCACAGACACTGCCAGAAAAGCTCTCTCGTAACCCAGCCCAGGATTCAGGCTGCTCCAACTCTTGCTGAGAGAATCCACCATGACTCCAAATTCCTCCACCTGGAAACACCAAGAGGAGGCTTTATAAAATACCACCATTAAAATAAGTCTTGGTTCAAACCCCACAGGGTTACCCAGGCCTGGCTTGCTCTGCTCTATGATTGAGGCAGGTGACCCCTTTGACCAGTGCATTGCTTGGTACATCTAAAGTCAGACTGTAAGATCGTCAGGGCAGAGACTATATGTATTATGTGTTTGTACAGTGCTACTGTAGTTCACACAACAGTGCTGGGGGAGAAGGAAGGGCAGTTTCCAATGTAACGAGGACTGCAAAGAGCTTAGAGCTAGAGGTGCACGAGCATTCATATTGAAACTGGGCTGGGATGAGTTCCAACCTCAGACCAGGCTCATGTCAGGTCAGCTAACACAGGTGGGGCTGTTCAGACAGCTCCCCTTCTTCATTCCCCTCCCGCCCCCCGTCGTCCAAGAGCAGCCCCTCCCATCTCAAGACAAAGCATCCTCTCACATCACAGCACTTCAGTTAAGAAAGGAGGTGCTGGGCTCTACAGCATCTTGCAGGAGAGGGACAGACCCTGGCCTAAACAAAGAGAGGGCTTGTGCATTACCTTTCCCTTAGCCATCTCAGCAATGACGCGCCGGGCAGGCTGCTCCAGATCCTCGTTATATTGGTCTCCTAGTCTCCGCAGACGACTGGCAATAATAACCGAATCAAAGGTACTTGAGCTCTCTGCAGGAGCAGAAGCTTGATGTTCTAAGGCGGCAGAGAGAGAGCAGGAAAAAGGGGTACAACCTGCAGGTCAAGTGGTTGAGGTTGAGAATGCCTGTTTCATATCTAAACTTATTTTATATTACATGAAAAAAATAGTGTTAAAAGAATGTGAAGTCAGGCACACAGAAGTTAGGAAATGCCAGATGAAGATTCCCCATGCAACCTTAATTTGGACCCCTTGTGCGGATGCATTATGGGATGATCTTTAATTATATTATCACAGAATATTTCCTAATTAAAAAATCCAAAAGACTAAAAACCAGAATTTTTATCATGTGGAATCATATGGACACCTGATTTGGGTCATCAGTCCGGTTCAGATCTTTAGATCCGCAGCACAGACCTGTACCACTTGAGTTAAGAGAGTAACTGGTAACAGAACGAGGCTGAGTACGAGGTTCAGGCAATAGGCGAGACACACCGTTTGCCAAAGGGGTTAACACAGCTATTTGCTGACAGCAGAGGAACACAGACAACTCCTGGGTTCAAATCTAGGTTCCGGAGGACAGCGTGTCTAATGGTGAGACCCTTCTGCCCTTGCCTCCCACAAGCCTGACCCTCTCTGCCCCCTCCCATCTGTCTCAATCCCTCCACCTGACATGGGTTCATGTTCCAGTTCACTACCCTTTCCAGACTCTAGTCTCATCCTCCTACCAACATCCCCAATGCCCAACTTATTTCTTCCTCCTCCTCCATGCTTCCTGGCAGCCAGCAGGGGGAGCAACGAGAACAAATTAGAAATTCTCTGATTTGGTGCCCAGTACCCCAGCAGCCCCTGTCAGCTGGGAGCAGCATTTGCAGAAAAAGTCCTGCTTATCCTCCGCATTTCCAGGCTGGAATATGCTCAGTACAGGCAGAATCTTCAGCAAATTCACCCGTCAAACCATTTAGTTTCTAATAAATGTGCAAACCGCAATTTTTCAAAGGCTTAACAATTTAGCCAGTTTGGGCTCTTTTGCCACAGGGATGGTAAAAGGCACAATCCTGACACAAATGTGCCCTCTGCCCAAGTTTCAAGTTCCTGCTCAAATGCAGAATGGTGCTAGAGCTTCTCAGCAGAACGGTTTTAAAAATTTAAGATGGGCAAAACACACATTTCCCTAAACGTTCTAAGAAATAACTATTTTTGCTTGACATTTTCCAAAGCAGAGTTCAGCCTGAGGCAAATGCCCAGCACTGAAAATTTCAATCCAAATTGTTACACTTTGGCAAAGTTGTAAGCCACTGAAGATCGGAAGTGTTGAGCAACTTTATCTAGCGGGGTTGCTAGCTGTTCCGCCCAGGCTGGGTAAGTCCAAGTTGCCCTTTCTTATTACATTGCTAAATTGCTCTCTTAATACTCCAGTCAGTGGAAACAGACTTGTATGTGACCCATTAGCCTGATGGGAGCTCAGCACAGGGGACAGGTAGATGGGAGACACCCTCTGAGCCAAGCTTCCCTTCCTCCTTCAGCTCCCTCCTCCAAGGATGCTTCCATGAAACCTTTGAGAAACGAATGCTGCTTGATGCTTATAGCACCTCCCACTTGCACCAACTTACAGCCACTCTCTGGGCCCGATTGTCTTTTGGCTGGGTCTGAACTAGACTGTACACTCCCTGGGACGGAGACCAGACCCTTCCTTATTTGTTAACCCCCAAGTACAGTGTTGGTACTCGATACATTAATGATAATTAGTTCTTTGGTTACAAGGACCAGGACCAGTTACACTTTCCCCATCACTATTAGGACAAGTTATTTTTATGGAGATTTGGTGAGTGAAAAAGTTACTGGCATTTATAACTTGAATCCAAAAATCCCAGGTGCTCTACAGACTATTACAAATATATGTAATCTGCACATTTGTGATGCAGCCTGGGTTTTTCAATGACAAGCAGTCAGGATCTCCATTTTGCATCTCATTAGAAAGAGTCCTTTCCAATAGCATAGTTCTCCATAGCCCATCAGGGAAATGGTTCAACCTGGACCGAGAGGGAAGGGCAACACCGCTCCTTGCAGTCACCTGAAGACTCTCATGGAAATACTGACCTGTGCCAACTCTGCTTCGCTTGAGACCTGCCAGCCCAAACTGCAGCGCACCTCTCTATCCATTCCAGGAACACCCCAACAGGGCATTTACCTAGAACCTTCAGCCAAGAAAGCCTCCTGCCTCCCACCAGAGATTTGGTCCCAGGTGACTTTACCTGCATGTGACTCAGCAAAAGAGTCTGTCTCCAGACTGCGGGAAGCAAACCATTCGTCTTCCCCTAGGAGATCAGAGAGAAGTGCCTCCACAATGCACTCTGTTTGCTCCTCAAAAGTCCTAGGGCTCTTCATTTTAATACGTCCCCCCCTTGGATTATCTGAAGTTCAAACAGAAGCCAAGTTGCCCCTGCAGCTGTTCCTCTTCCGGGTAAGGTTTGTGCACAGAACCTTTAGAAGCTTTCCTCCTTCCTGGTCAGCTCAGCATGCGTCACACCCTCCCAAGGGCAAGTGCCTTAGGGAGACTCCTCCTCCCCAGGGCAGGGTAAAGCACTGACAGGCTATTTCAGCCCTCAGTCTTGCTCTCCTGCGCATGGGTGTGGCAAAGTTTCACAATAACCATTTATTGTAAAACACAGCTGTCGAGAATGAAGTTTTTCCAAAGTCCATGCTTCACCAAGGGATACCCTGCCTAGAATGAGTCTTGGACTCAAAGGTCATGTCTACACAGGGATTGGAACCAGGTTACCTGCAACTGTGTAAACATGAGGAGTTGCTGACGGGGTACAAGGGTGCTTTTGCTGATAATTTCATAATGCAAATATGCTCCCATCACCCAGAGCAGCCAGAGGTGTGGCTAAGTGAGCTCAGCTCACACAGGAAAGGTCCTGTAAGCTGGTGATAAGACACACCAGACTACAGTCTGTGCTTAAACCCAACTGCAGCTATAGCAGGCAGCCTTAGCGTGACCATACCTGCTGAATGCTTACTTACTGCAGAGAACAAATCCACAAAGACTGTCAGTGGACTTCACAGCAAATTCTGCGCTGCTGCTCCCAAGGTAGCAAGAGCAGCCACTTCACCAGCACAAGAGGGGTTTTATGGCAATGAGGGAAGAAGCCATTCCCTAAGTGTGGGAGGTCTAACCTGGTGTGGCTCTTAACTCAGAGTCACAGGGTGGACACTGAGGGTACATCTACACTGCATACAAAAAGCCATGGCAGCAAGTCTCAGAACCTGGGTCAGCGGACGCCAGCTGGGAGCTAAAAATAGCTAGTTGTGTAGACATTCCCAGTTGCGCTGATGCCCAAGCTCTGAAACCCAAAAGTGGGGTCTCCAGCCTGAGTGGGCACTTCTACACAGCTCTTTTTAGCCCTGTAGCATGAGCCCATGTCAGTTGCTGGGGGCTCTGAGACTTGCTGCCATGGTTTTTTTGGGGGGAAGGGGCAATGTAGACATGCCTTAAGAGGGAGTTGGTTCAACCCACCTGTGCCTCATTACCCATCTCACAGTGGCACATGATAGGGGACAGCTGGTCTCTATCAAGAGAGGGGAACAGGAAACAGTGACATACAGTGTAACAGCTGCCGTGAGCAAGAGGCTCCTGGTGCAGACTACGGGGGAAAAGAAAAGAACACTCCAGGAAGGGTTGGGAGTGGCCTACTAAAAGCAGCCAGTTGAGTTGAACTTCATAGACTTTATTTGGGGATTTTGAAGTTAATAAGCCCAGCCCCTAAGGAGCGGTGGTTGAACAGAGAGAAGCCTGCATGTAGTTTACGGTAGAGCCCTGAAAAGGAACACTAAGGGTCTGTCTCCACTGCATACTCCATATGGCAGCACGTCGAGTACATACACTGCATGCCCCTCTAGCACAGGTATAAACAACATTCCCAGTCCTCACTAGAGAGATCTGACTCCAATATTAAATCTTTCTTTTATTCATGTAACTAGCACTGGAGTTGTCCCTGCTTCAGTGACCCCATCAGAAGCACCAGACTGATGATCCATCCCCCAGCCTTCAGAGTTGCGAGACCTTGATGGATTTTGAATCTTTCCCGTGCACCTGTTATAATGCAGTATGTGAAGAAACTAGCGACACTCGCACCATATGCTGCCCCTGGGCCACACACTATTCCCACTGGCACTAATGGCAGCTCTAAGGCAGATCGGGGCTGTTCAAGGCTCTTACAAACAGTTTAGAAGAAGAGCAATTTAACTTCAGTAACACCACGCTGAGCCGCAGAAAAGATCTTCCCTGCACCCCGAGTGAGGCTGCTCCGAACAGGGCTTAGAGGAATCAGGATTTCAGCCCTAGGACTGTCCCCATTACAGTTCTTAACACTGAGATAAAGTGTTGCAGCGCCTCAGTCCTCTCCTCGCTCTGCTTCACTGAAACCTGCATGTCGGAGTTCTCGGTCTCAAGCAGCAGTTCTGTTAGGAAGAGACAGCCAGACTCATCCTGGGCACTGAGATAGGCTTTCCATGGCTGGGCACCAGCTTTGCTCATAGCAATAGTCTGGATGTGGACAACCTGAAGCGCAGTCTGTATGGTGTCTGGGTGAGCAGCTCCATGCCAGGGCAGAGCCTGCTGGCAGTTCACATCCAGACTCAGCCAGGTCTTCTCAAACTGCTCTGCAGTCAGGTGTGCCTTGGGGATTAAAGTCAAGCCAGCCGAGTCGGAATGAACCTGGAGAACTTCCTTATTCCCTTCTGAAATCAGTGACTCTGAAATCAAATATGGAACAGGGTGAGAAATGGCATTGGGAATGCTGCCCGCAGTATCACCAAGAGTGTCTGACGGACCTATCAGCAACACAAACCCAGGAAGTGTAATGCCTCCAATATTCCACCGGGGTGAGCAGACTGTGAACAGCCAAGTGTTAAGCGAAAGGCTGAGACCCCATAACAGCCTTTTGAACTCAAGGCTTCAGTGCTAAAATCTGGGATCCTCCTGGAGGGTCAAACATAGGAAGATTTATCAATGGAGGAAGGTATTTTTCTAGCTGAGCGTGTGACTACCTGTTCCTGCGGTCATCGGAGCAGCAAAGGGAAAGCCTCCGCAGCGCGGCTCCGTTGCCCAGTTAGCAGCAGTGACAACTGCCCAGCGCGCTTTCCCATATATGGGCACCAACGTGTTGAACTCTGAAGCCCATTTGTTCACAGGTCGCTCAGCCGGATCCTCCAGGAGTCCCAGAGAGGGATCAGACTTGGGGCTGCACAGCACTTGCTTCGCTTCTTCCACGCCAGCTTGTAAGAGACGATAGTAGAACAGCCCCCGGTCCCGTACCACCATATCAGTCTCTTCCTCTGGAAAGATGAACACACACACGTTCACTCAGGGCATGCTAGCATTCATAGATCAAACCTCAATGGACAACCCTTCGCTGGTACCTACCAACCAACACCTGGATCCTGAGTGCCATCCATTTCCTCTACCACTTTGCAGAGCTAGGGGCCAAACAGCAGCAGGAGTAGCAGCAGCAAGGTGGTAAACAGGAGCAAGGGCAAAGAGGCAGACAGGAAGAGGGCTAGATTCTGCATTTGCATCCACATAGGAGGATGTCAAAAACTTATTTTAAAACTAATCCGGATCTTTGAGCCGAGGAGTTTCTGCCACAGAATTCTCCATCTGTCAGGGTGTGCGAGAGTCCTCAGCAGGGACACACCCACCTATGCATTAATACAGCAGGTGCCCTGACATAAATTTAGCACAGGGCTGTGGGCATGAGAGCCTCAGCAAGACATACCCACCTATGCAGTAATAGAGCAGTCGCCCGAGTATGTCCTGGCATTCGGCAGGACGAAACAGGAAGAGTCGGACCAAAGCTGTCAGCAACTCCATCTTCACTGCTGGAAACGTCTCCGATCTCACATTCTCGACAAAGTCCTCCAAAACATAGGGAGCATTGGGAACTCTCTCCCCATGCACTCCCAGGAGCCAGATCAGCGCTTGCTTGCCCTGGGGAGTCAAACACCACCACCGGATGCTCAGAGCCAAGCCACTCCACACTGCACTCCTAGTACAACCTGTGACCAAGGACCTTTGACACCAACTGGCAGAAGGCACAGGAGTACATACGAGTACAGGGATCCCCTGGGTTCACCAAAAGGGGTCATGTGGTGGCCATATTCATTGCAAGATGTATGTAAGGAAAGCGTGAGGAGTTATGTATACATGCTGAAAATTATGTTCTCTAGGTTTTGTAGGTAAAGGCAGGTCACTCAAAGATTCTGTGCCTTGAGACAAACTTCTCCAGACAGGAGATGGGAGACCTGGTGGACCATTGTGTACCGTGGGTCTTACAACAGAAGTTTAACAATATACTAAATCAAATGCTGAAGAAGAGCTTGTGGAGACTTCAGAAGGAAATTAACAGGAACAGCTGGGGGAGAGGTAGAAACCTATTTTCAGGTAAAGATCAAAAGGTCTGGAATATCTGGGGCTCTACAGAAACATACTGGCATCCCTCAATCTCTGAAGACAAGTGGTCAGTAAGCTTGAGGTTATGAAAGGGGGCTCTCAGCCATCCTGGCTAAAAACACTGAGAAAAGGACTTGGACTAAGCGATCCTGTAGGAGACAGGGAATATCTTGTGAGTTAAGTTTTGGCTCTAAAAGGCACATCATGTTATGATTTTCCTTTACATGTAACCATCTGTTTCTAATATTTTTATTTACTGTCACTTGAATCTCTGCTCTTTGATAAAGTTATTGTTTTCACTATAAATCTATCTAAGTGCTGCGTGTTAAGTGGAGTGGGGATCCGGAGTTGAACCATGTGTAAGTTGGTGTGTACTGTTCTTCGGGAGAAGCAAAGCTGAGTTCTGAATGTTCAGTGGAACAGGAGCTGGGTAGTCCAGAAGCTTGGTACATGCCTATTGTTAACCTGTAGAGAGAGTGCGATGCCTGCGGACACCTGGATGGCAGTGCTTGTATTACATGCAGCAGGCACTGACAAGACTCCCTCACGCTAAGGGCAGGAATTAGCGAGGTGCCTCATAACCCTGGGTACCCCTGAGAAGAATCACACCACCACCGGAGCATCAGGTGAACTGGGAACCCCAGGCTGCAGCTCACCAGGATGGTGCTCAGCTCAGAACTGTTTATTGGAGAGAGGAGTATTCAAGACAAGAGTCTCCCAGTATTTAAATAGTAACATCAGCCAACACAGAAACACCCAGCACTTAATACCAGGCTTTCTGTCTCCAGAGCACTGGACCAGCACAAACCAACAACCTCACAACAGTCCTGTGAAGCAGGACTATTGTAATATCCTTTTACAGACTGGAGAACCACAGCAGAGAGGTGATGGGACATGCCCAGGCATCAGCATGATTCCATGTCAGAGCTGGAATAGAATTCTAGAGTCCTAGCTCTCAGGCTAGTTCCCCAGACTACACTTCTATATGCCCTAAATACAGTGGTTATCTGGGGTTAAGGGAAGCGGTGGGATCGCCGTTGTCCTAGCCCAAAAGGGGCCATGTACAGACAACTTGGCTGACATCACTGTACTGAGGAGGGGCCTGCAAACAGTGCTGCTCTAAACTGCCAAGCAGCAGGTGCTCACAGATTCAAAGGCCAGAGCTTCCCTGCACCCCATGGAGAAGAAGTTTTTCTACAGCCTAGGAGCTCCCATCATTCAGATGCTCTTGAGACTCAGCCTGAATTTGACTAGGAGGGATGGGACGTAACTGAACAAAGGCATAATCCCTCATCCCACCCCAAATGATTCCTCTCCCTCCTTGGTGCTCACACCCTTCAAATACTTGTTTGGCCACTCCAAGCAGAGCTGGCTCTGTTTATCAGAGTTCTACATGACAGGAGACGGATCGCCATTCGGCTAACTGCATGAAGCCTCCCTACCTCGCTGTCCTGCATGGCCTCCTCACAGCTGGGCAGAGCCTGGCACACAGCCTCAGTGCACTGGGGACAAAGCCACACCAGGTCCCGGAAAGCCTGCACCACAGCTGCAGTGGAACAGAATGCTCAGTATCTAACAGCAGCTTTTTAAAATCACCACCCCAAGAAAATAATTCACCATCGATTCGGAGCGAGCCAGGTCAGTGCTGCACTCATTCATGCTATTTGGAGCACTTTTCTTCAAAGCCTCACAGCACTGGTGTTGGCCATAGTAAATGTAAAGCCTTTGCTCCCCGCATCCAAAATAAAATGTTTAAATGGCAAAGATTGCTTCTTTGGCTGCATTGAAGCAATCTCCCCCAGCCATCCCCTGTCCTTGAGAAGGCAGTGACTGACTGTCTCATAGCAACAGTGTTTTAAGGTGAGTCTCATCAACACTCCGCAGCAACCGCTGCTAACTTATAAACTTGCATATACATTCTAAAAATTAATTCATTTGGTGACTGGAAAAAACTGCAATTTTGAAAGCCCATAAAAGGTGGAGAAAAATTATTCAAAAGAAGCGAGTGAAACAGTGACTGATGTTAAATCTGAAAGCAGCAGGAAAACCAGAGAGGAGAGTCAGTTACATCAGTGACTGAAATTACAAAAGGGGCAGAGACTAAAGCAGCCAGTGGGAAACAACTTCAAGGTCAGAACTTTCAATCAACTTGACCTTTATAAAAGAGCCATTAAAATATCTCAGTACAGTCCCTCACTCCCTGAGCTAGCAGGTTCAGTCCACATCACACGGTGGATGGAGCTGTGTCCAATCCCCGCTTAAGCACAAGGAAGGTAGCTAAGATAGGAGAAGTTATAAAGTCCACACAAGGAAGATGCCTACCAGGTTAGAAGCCACACCAAATGATTATCTTGTGGTCACCTGGACAGGGATTTCCCAAATCCCAGCCCAGAGCCACACAACTCTACCAAAGCTAGATGTCCTGGTGGCAAGGCCATTTCTTGAAAGCGTGAAGCAAGCAAACCCGAGAACTCAGCCAGCAGCAAATCCTTACCTGAAGTGATATGTTCTTGCTTAAGCCCTAGGAGCTCCGTTAGAATCCCCACACACTGCTCTGTGTACGTCCTGGCAATGCTGCCTGAGGAAGCACCAAGGGGAACAAGTCAGGCTTTGGTCAGAGAAACAGACAGGCGTGCCTATGCTATCCACCACAAAGTCATGTTAGAGTGATATTCTCCCTCATCTGAAAACACTTGTTAGCCTGCTATTACGGCAGAGAAAATCTACAGGTTGGTCCTGCTTTGAGCAGGGGGTTGGACTAGATGACCTCCTGAGGTCTCTTCCAACCTTAATCTTTTATGATACCGCTCACTACAGCAAAAAAAAAAAAAAAAAAAAAAAAAAAAAAAAAAAAAAAAAAAAAATCCTGGGGAGAATGCTCTAGTTCCCTCAGCGCACACACAAATGAGAGAAAGTCTGGTACACCTAAGGGAAGAATCCATTCACAATTTAAAAACAGACATTTTAAATGCAATATTAGGGACCCCAAACAACCTTAACTCTGCCCCCATAGCACCACCCAGAAATTTAGGGCCCACCCATCCACCCCTCAGGTTCATTACGATTCCACGTTTTCATGCTTTAATAAGATGGGTGGGTGGGTAAAGTCACCTCATGTGCACATCAGTCCAGCCCAGGCTGCTAGGAGCCAATGGCTTGCTAGCAACTTAGCATTTCTGGGGCACCCGGCCCAGGCAGAGCAATTCAGAAATGCTCAGGACAGGCTCAGGAACGCCTTCATATTTCTGGGGATCTGGCTCAGCCTGGGGTGCGGCACCAGGACGGCTCTGACACACAGTGCTCTTTTGTCGCTGGCCTAGGCTTGTTTTGGTGGAGAAAGGCCTATTTGAGAGATTTCAGAGACAACCCCCGGCTGTTTCTGAAGCAAAAGCAGAGCTCTTACCTATGGCGAAGATGGCCCCCTGGGCAAGCTCGACTGACACATCAGTGCAGTAACTCTTCAGCTCCTCCAGCACCTGCTGCACGTTCTCATCATTCACCAGCTCACACAACACTTCCATCTTCTGACATTTAATGTAATGGGGCTCCGAGTAGGAACAGAAAAACTTCTTGTAATGGCTGCTAAAGTGGCCAGGCAGGCTTCCCAGGATCTGGCGCACATGACACAGGGCAGCGAAGCAGAGCTCCCGGCTCTCGGAGGTGCAGGCCGCCAGCAGTGGCCCCTTCACTCTAACTAGTACATCTGTCTGTACCTGTGGGAAGTCCTTGGCCAACACCAGAAAGAGTTTGGTGGCTGCCATCACAACACTGGGGCTGGTGCTCTTGAGGGACCCATCTAGTAAGCTGAGGATGTCGAAGAGTTCTTCCTCACTGAGGGGTTTGTAGCGCAGCAGGAAGGCCAGCACCTCACTCTGTCCCCACTGGTCTAAGTCAGACATTCTGCCAAGAAAGCAGCACGGTAAACAGGTCACAAAAGATGCAGCACTACACAGGGATCATTCTAGGGCAGAACCTGCAGCTGTTGCACTTCGTATGGTTTCAGCATACCCACCAATTGCCAGGTTTGTACATGCAGATACCAGCGTTCTCTCTCTCAAGGGAACCAGTCAGTTCACATGCACGCTGAAGCTGAACTCTGTCTCAGTCACTCACACCTGCCCTCAAGCACTAAACCAGAGAGAAACACTGAGAAGGTGCATGGCTAGAGCAAGAGAAAGGATGCCACTCCCTTGACCGAACCAACCCAGACCTGTCTGAAGAGAAGCTGATTCCTTCAGACACTGGACACCATCCCTGCCACATTACACATATTGGGAGGTAGTGGGACAGACAGGCTAGAACAGCTGGTCCTACACTGATGTGCCCCAGCTGTTGTCAGGGAAGAAAGAACCTTTAGATAAGCCATGATACAACTTGTAATTTTAAATAAACCAATAGTTGGTCACAAACGTCTCCTGGAAACTGAGGTTGGTTGTGTGTATCACTGGGAAGGCCGCAGATTTCACATGTGACAGTGAGGTTAATCTGGCACTCTCCTATCTTTTTGGGGGGTGGGAGGGAACAACTGACAGCAATGGAATTTGTTTCCAAAGCCTCCTCTCAGCTCTGCCAGGAGCTGACACATCTGCTCTGCTGACATACAGAACACAGGGGGATCTCACTAGAGTGAAGCTTCCAGCTTCTCACACAGAGAACAGACCTTTTAAGAAGGTGATGGGCTATGGGCTTGTTGATGACAACTCCTCCTTCCCGCCTCAGAATCTCTTCTAGAGCCCTCAGACAATTCACCACTACAATGGGATCCTGGTCACGAAGCAAACTGTATAGCTCATTCACCAGCACGCCATCTGCAGAGACACAAAGGCACTTAGATCATCAGAGACTCAGAGGCACGGCATCCATTCAGGCAAGACAGTCACTGTCCATGAGCAGCCTCAGGAATATGGGGACCATGACACAGTACCTGGGAGGAAGAATTGTTACCAGCAAACTACAAATACCCTTGACTTTCCAGTAACATTAGCGTATGGCATAGGTATTCTCTAAAGAGCCCTCTCTACACAAGATCACTGCACGTGTGGCAGTCAGGTGTTAGAGGAAGAGGCTCACATGTAGCACAGAAAATGAAGCAGGAAAGGAAGAGTCCCAGCCCCGTGAAGCAGCAGATATGAAAGGAGTATTCCTCTGTGGAAACTCACCCTGCCAGACCTGAAAATGCCCAAGAAGCAGATTCCATTAGGGATCTGCCTTATGTTCACAGGCTGCCCCCCTCCCCCTGCCTCCACTCCTGTGGGATCCAAAACCAACGCACAGCCCAGTGAATCCAGGCCAAACAGGGAGCCTTGACTCTAAAGAGCCGCATCTACATGAGTTGTATGTATCTTATCTAGTAGAGAAGCATAATCTTCCTCTCCCCAATGAAAGCTCTAGGACAAAGTATGACCATGCCCCGCTTCCTCCAAGGCAAAATCTGACTACTTACCCACTTCGGTGTCACCTTGGAGTTTCTGCATCTTTGCACAGCCAAGAACAGCTACTCTCCTCACATAGGACGCCTTGTCTCGCAGACCATTCAGAACGGGCTGCTGGATGTACTCCTGTATGCCAGGCATCCTATGAATAAGTATGTATCATTCTGGATTCATTCAAAATCCCTCAAGATATCCTAGGGTGCTCCCCCATCTACAGCAACCACTTTTACAAACCAAGGGCTTTCCTTGCTGTTCTCTTTCAATAATCCCCCTACACGCAGGTAACCGTTTTCCATTCTGTGCACATCTCTTTTGCGTCTTTTAAAAGAATTAAGCAGCATAAAGAAAACACTCAAGGCATGTGTGTCATTTCTGAAGTCCTGAGTCCCCATCCAGAATATCCAGGCACTGCTATTCAGATGAATACATTAGAAAGCCAGAAGGGATCACTGTGATCATCTAGTCTGACCCACTGCATAAAACAGGCCATAGAATGACCCTGAATTAATTTCTATTTGGCCCAGAGAATATCTAGAAAAACATCCGATCTAGATTTAAAAATTGCCAGTGGAGATTCCATCATAACTTTTGGTAAATTGTCCCAATTGTTAATTGCCCTCAATGTTAAGAATTTCCACCTTATTTCTAGTTGAATTGGTCAAGATTCATCTTCCAAACACTGGATCTTCTTATATCTTTGTGTGCTAAACTGAAGAGTCCATTACTAAATATTGGTTTCCAGGATAGGTATTTATAGTTTGTGATCCCATTTCTTTAAACTAAATAAATTCAAGGACCGCAATGTAACACTCTAAGGCTATGTCTACACTACGCACCTTTTAGTGACACAGCCGTACTGCTAAAAGGCGTGCAGCGTAGCCGCTCTTTGTCAGCAAGAGAGAGCTTTCCTGCCAACAAAAAACTTGCACCCCCCACAAACAGCAGTAGTTTTGTTGGTAGAAGAGCTCTCCTGCAAGCGACGCTTTTCGTCAGCAAAACTTTTGTCCTTCAGGGTTGTTGGTTTTCAACGCTCCTGAATGACAAAAGTTTTGTCGTTCATGGTCCAGTGTAGACAAAACCTAAGGCAGTGGTTCTCAACCTATTTACCATTGTGGGCTGCATCCAATGCTACCTGTCTGGCTCCGAGGATGTCACATGGGCTACAGCTCAAGTGCTGATTGGGCTGTAAGCAGCCCATAGGCTGCAGGTAGAGAACCACTGCTCTTAGACAAGTTTTGAAAACCTTTAGTCATTTCTGTGGCTCTTCCCTGAACCTTCACTATTTATTTATCAGCATCCTTCTTGAATTGCCGAAGGCAAAAGCAGACACAGCATTCCAGTAGCAGTTGCACCAGGCCAAACAGAGAGACTATAACCTCCCTTCTCGTACTTGAGTGTCCTCATTGCCTGAGCACCTAAGTCAGGGGTGGCCAACCTGTGGCTCTTCAGAGGTTAACATGTGGCTCTTTACCTAGGCACTGATTCCGAGGCTAGAGCTATAGAAGCTAACTTTCCAATGTGCTGGAGGGATGCTCACTGCTCAACCCCCTGCTCTGCCCCAAGCCCTCCCCCACTCCACCCCTTCCTCCAGGGTCCCTGCCATGCTCTTGCTCCTTTACCCTTCCCGCCATAGCCTCCTGCACAAGTGAAACAGCTGACTGCAGAGGGAGGGGGAGTAGGTGCTGATTGTTGGGGGCTGCCAGCAGGCAGTAGGTGTTAGGAAGCTGATTGGGGGGGGGGGGGGGCTACTGACTTATTACTGTGGCTCTTTGGCAATGTACATTGGTAAATTCTGGCTCCTTCTCAGGCTCAGGTTGGCCACCAATGGCCTAAACAGTCTATAATCATAATCTCCCACACCCCCAGCCGCTTTCTCAGGCAGGTGGAGATCACTAAAATGATGACTGCCAACAGACTGCATTCACCTAGGAAAGAGCAACGTTCCCAAGAGCTAGGCCACAACACTGCACTTAGGTCCCCACTGCTAAGACCGTAGGAAGGGTCATGCATCCATCTCCCAGCCAAGTCGCATCCATACCTGAGGCTGCACATGCTGCGGAGGGCGAGGCCTCTGACCATGGGGTTGGGGTCGGAGCAGTCTTTGCACAGGGTGTTGATAGCCAGCAGCGCTAGGTCGGGCTGCAGAGAGGCGTACGTGCACATGTACAAGTAGACCAGCTTCTTCTGCACGATGTCCCCCGTGGCACTGGCCTTCACCATCTCCATGAAAACCCCGGACACATCCACGCCTTGGGTCATGCGCCTGAAACCGCCGCACGAGCAGCAGAGAGAGCAAAGCCGAGCTCAGGGCAGGGGCAAGGGCAAGGGCAGGGGCAGGGGCAGGGGCAGGGGCAGGGACTCTCCCTCCCTCCCGGGCCGCCGCCGCCAGCCCCGCTCGCCCCGCCCCGCCCGTCCCAGGGGGGCGCCCCGGTTCCGCTCGGGCCCGCCCCAGCCAGCCGCGGGGCAGCGCGTGCACGGGCCGTACCGGATCACGCGCAGCAGCACGTTGCGGTAGCGCAGCCGGTCGGCCTGCACGTGGCGGTTGGACAGGGCTCGGCGCAGCTCCGCCACGGCATCGTCCGCGCCCCAGTACGGCATCCCCGCTGGCGTTCTGTTGTTCCGGCAGGCACCGCCCCCTCCCCCGGCTCTTCCGGATCGGCACAGGAAGTCCCGCCCCAAACCGACCGGACGAGCGGTAACAGCGCTCACTCCGCACGCGCACTGCATCACTACCCAGAGCGCTGCCGTCGCACCACGCATGCGCAGCATGTCCAACGTCCTCGGAGAGCAACGGCCCCGCCCACCAGAGCAAAAGGACGCATGCGCCTAATCGGTGCCGCTCGCTGGCGCTGCCACTCAAGTCATCGGCGGGAACGGGACGTTTGAGAAGAATCTAGTTGAGCGGGTGAGGCAGGTCTTGGATCCGGATCCACCCCCGGCCCTACCGGCAGCCCCTTCAGCTGCCCTGACAGTGCCCTTCACTCCCATTCCGCACCCCCCCACCCCTGTGATGCGCCCCTCCCCCCGCACTGCCAGTGCTGCTTGCTCCCCTTCCGCCCCCCCGCACTGCCAGTGCCCGCACTGCCGACCCACAGCTCCCCAGTAAACTCTGCTGATGCCCCAGAACCCCGACCTTGGGGGCTTTAATGGTGGAAACGTGACTCTGTTTTGCAGTGCGGTGTCGTTCGCTGGCCAGGCGCCCGGGCCATGAATGGAGCTCTCATCCCGGGCACGCCCATTGCAGTGGATTTTTGGAGCATCAGGAAAGCCAGCCATGCTCGCGTGTTCTTTCTCTCCCACATGCACTCTGACCACACAGTGGGGTTATCCAGCACCTGGCACCGGCCCATCTACTGCTCCCCCCTCACGGGGCGAATCCTGCACCACAGGCTGAAGGTAGGAGCCAGCCCACGGGGTCAGACAGCGGCTCGGGGGGCCAAACCCAGGGCCATGGTTTGCATGTCACTTGGATAAAGCCGAGCGTTGTAAGGGTGAGAACGCAGTTACTGTGTTTGCTACCCAGGAGTCTGTGATGAGGAAGGGACGTCTTGGGACCAAGCTTTTGGCATGGGGGGTTAAGAATCCCTGTTTTTCATAATGAACAAAGAGCAAGTCAGACAGAGCGATCCGGCCGCAGAGCTCTGCCGTGCGGCTTGCTGAGGAGATGAGAATGGAGCCCGTCCCTCGGGAGACGCTCTGGTCGGATTGCGGTACCCGACTCCTGGAGCAGAGCGTTCTCTCCCCTGGGGCCAGCTGAGGGGGCCTCCTGCCCAGGCAAAGGCAGTGCAGGGAAGTGTCTGGGTGAATAGCGAAGTACAGCCCAGGGAATGGGGTTGGGCCCCAGGGCAACTGGTTGGCTAAGGGAATGGGGAAGGAGGCCTCATCCCTGTGTTGGGAGGGAGCGGGTCTGAGGCCGACTCCACCTGACCAGCCCTGTGCTTCCTTCCAGGTGGCGGAGCACTGGATCCGGCCCCTGGAAGTGGGCCAGAGCCACCTGGTGGCCCTTGATGAGGTTGGTAAAACGACCATGACGGTGACCCTGATAGATGCCAACCACTGCCCCGGCTCAGTCATGTTCCTCTTTGAGGGCCCCTTTGGTGTCATCCTCTACACAGGTACGAGCCCCCATCCCGGGGCCCGGAGACCCCCTTTGCCTTCCTGCCCAGCTCTGGGCATGTTTTGTTCTAGGGTCCCTGCCAGAGCCCTGTGCTTCTACCACAGGTCACCCCTGACCTCTCCCGCACATCCCGGGCCCTGCCTCCTGTCTTAGGGTTTAGGGGCTCGGAAGGGGAGTCCTGCCAGCACCGCCCCTTGAGGAGAAACAGGTCACTCACCAGGCCAGGAATCAAACCTGAATCATTCAGGTGGCAGCCCGGGGCTAGAGCCAGCAGGCGGTGAGGCCTTGGCAGGCAGAGGCTCTAAGCCAGATCTCTGCCGTAGTAGTGCGTGGACCACCAGGCTGGGCTCCCACAGTTCTATGTGTTTGGTGTTTTGTCTTGTGCCAGGTGACTTTCGTTACACTCCCACCATGCTGCAGGAACCGGTGCTAAGGAACCAGAAACGAATTGATGTTCTCTACTTGGACAACACAAACTGCGACCCCCTGGGCGACCTGCCCTCCCGCCAGCAGGCCACCCAACAGATCAAAGAGCTGATCAAGGCCCACCCAGATCACGAGGTCAAGATTGGTGAGTAGGCATCACGGCATGTGGGTGGGGCTGGTTCCAGAGCCAGGGACTGACAGTCTTTCTGGGGCACTCAGTGCCTGATGGGAGGGAATCGCATTAGGAGGGGACATGCGGTGGGAGAGGTACAGCAGCTCGCTGTGCCTGGGTTGTGCATTTTGACTGGCTCAGAGGACAGATGTAGCTAATTTTCATTCCTTTTATGTGTGCTGCATGGGGCAGGTGATGGTTTTCCTTCCTCCTCCAGCATAGATTGGCAGGACAGGGCCTGTCTCTTCCTGGATGCTGGGTCCAGTAACCTATAGGCCCCACGCTGCTCGCCCCCATCCTGGTAATGGCCCCTTTTTGCTGCCTTTGCAAAATGCTGTTTAGGTCTGAGTTCCTGAGCCCCCTTGTTTGCTCCTTCCCAGGGGTCTACAGCCTGGGCAAAGAGTCGCTCTTGGTGGACTTGGCCTTAGAGTTTCAGACCTGGATTGTGGTGAGTCCCAAGAGACTGGAGCAGATGAAAGTGCTGGGCCTTGTGGACGTCTTCACTGCTGAGGAGGGGGCTGGCTGGATCCACGGTGTGGACATCTCTGAAATCTGCTGGGAAGCCATGATCAACTGGAACCAGCAGCGCCCCACCATTGCCATTCTCCCCACCAGCCGCCCAGTGAAGATCCCCCACCCCAGCGTTCACCTCGTGCCCTATTCAGACCACTCCTCCTTTTCGGAGCTGCTAGAGTTTGTACAGTGGCTGAAGCCCTGCTCCATAGTTCCAATTGTCAAGAGAAACGTGTGCCTGCCGTACTTGGAGAAATACCTGAGCTCCAACCACAAGGCGTCACCTGAGCCCGGAATTCCAGAGTCTGGGCAGAAGTTCACCCAGTTGAGAGAGAGCAGGGAGCAGCAAAGAGCCACCCAGCAGCCTGTGCCTACGAAGGACTCCTTTGCATCCGCAGAGAAATGTACGGACTGGCTGGAGCATTTCGGGGGGGTGACGATTGGCCAGCAGAGCTCCTCAGAGCAGCCTAGGGACCCCAACACCCGTTTGCAAGGTGGCTCTATGTGTTGCAGGGGAGAGAGAAAGGGAATCAAAGTGGAGTTATGCTGGCTGCATGGTGCCCAGAGGCAGCTTTTTTCAGCACAGCCCAATACACAGACACTTGCCAGAACGCAGCCACTGCCACCCAAGGACGCCGGTGCCCGGACGTCCCAAAGTAGCACAGAGGGCACAGCACGGTCACACACGAGTTCTTTATCCTGGCAAACAGGAAAGAGACACACCTCCCGTGCCAGCCCATGCCAGCCTCCCCTGCAGGACTGGGCCCCCTTAACGCTGGCCTCTGTGCAGAAGAAGGCCGCTTTCCCCTCACACAAACAGAGTTTAACCTGCCTGCAGACTGAGGAATTTCTTCCCCCAGGAGCAGCTGGAGACCGTGTCACCCTGGCCAGCTGGCCCTCTGTGGCCAGCAGTCATGTTGCCCGTGGGCTTGCGGAGGAATATTTGCTTGCTCCATTAAACACCCTAAAGCAATACTCTGCGGAGAGCTTTGACTGGCAGATCGAAAACTATTTCAGGAGAGAGGAGGGGCCCTAACAGCCAGCATATGTGGAGCTAGCAGCAAAGGTCCTGTTCTCCCAAGTGTTGTGTCAGTGTGTGTTGTCTGCCAGGGCTGCTCTGAGCCAGCCGACAGGAGATGGCCCAGCTCGGGGCTTTACACTGAAAGCTTCCCTTCCGTTGCCTGAGAGGAGAATGGCAGAGTTTGCAGCAGTTCCTAGATTCTCTTTTTGTTGGTTTGTTGAACATTCTAAAATTGCAAGTTTGTTCTACCACAGTATGAGGATGACTCCCAAGTACTATCTGTGACCCTGTCCGTGTCCTGGGGTGTCACCCTGGCACTCACACAAACGCAGATCCCAGGAGGACACTGTTCGCTGGACCTTATAGCAAAGGGGATTGGAATGGTTCCTGGGAGGTGAGCCGCAGGGGGCGTGAGCTGCCAGGGCTGACTCTGCATTCATGTTCCCATGAGACGAGAGAAACATTCTCCTGCTTGACAGCAAAACAAGAAGGAAGTTCAAGAACCCCATCCTCTCCCCCTTGCTGTTTGCATTCCTAGCTGCTGACAGGGATTGGTGTGTGCTCAGCTATCCTAGGAGCTTGAGAGCTGGTTTTAAAGAGACAGTGAAGTGAAGAGCTTTCAGGCCTCTCTGAATTGCTGTGAGGCTGTATTTAGAGACACTAACATCACAGACTTGTGGGAAGCTCTCCCAGGGGTCACAGCTGCCGTCCCATCCTGATTGGGCCAGTTTGTGGTTGGGGCTGTAAATGCTCTCTTGTGTCACGAACTGGGACAGGAGGAATTCTGTGAATTCTAAGGATATGGGTCTCTGGTGCAGTTTGTTGCATTGTTTGGAGTGTCTGCGTTCATTCGTGAACTGTTGTTTCTTCTCCCTCCAGCCCTTGATCCTTGTGCCCCATATCAGTGAGTCAGACCAGAGCGACAGCCCCCGGCAGTGTGCAAACTCCAGGCACCTTCGCTGGGTTAAAAGTCATGGAGTCTGTGGCTCTTTCAGTGCAGCCAGTGTTAGCCCTGCAGCCGGCCGCGATGAGAACGTGCTCGCTCTCTTGCTGGGTTAAGCTAGACTCTGAAGGAAGCGATCGCCACCTTTCGGTTCTGCTGAGCTGGACGTAACCAGCTTCGCTCTCCTTGGCGTGGGATTTAGGGACAGCTTAGCTCAGCTGACCTCAAGGTGACCCTCTGTGGGCATTTCCTTTACTTGTACCTGCTTGGGCAGGTGGAAGCTTTGTAGTTTTCCTAGACGAGTGTTTGACCTGCTGCTTTGTGCCTGTGCCAGCAGCGGGTGGGGTGCAGGGGAGGGGGCAGCCTTCAGGTTCTTAGGGAGCTACTCTTAGCCCAGTAGGGTTGAGGTCCCAGACAGGCTGTCCCCTGGCGAAAGGGCTTTGCTGCCACCCCCACATTGACCCTCTGTCCGAGTGCAGTGAGGGCTCTCAGCGGAATGGCTGTCTGCCCAGAAAATACCCTGCCGTCGGCACTGACACACCCGCTGGACGCCAGGGAAAGGTGTGTCCTTCGGAGCCACTGGGAGCCCTCCCAGGGCCCCCTCTAATTTTGTTGTCTGGTTGCTCCTGGCTGTACAGAAGGAGGCTGCATCACTGGCCTTCCCACCCTGGTGCCTGAGGAGCATCTCGTGAATTGCTGTGTCTGGGTTAAGCTCTGAGAGTGTGTGGACAAGTGTGTTATTTATACAAAACTCAAATAAACCAAGTTGAAAATATCTGTGCTGCTGTCATGGAGCTGGTATACTCAACCTGTCCCGTCCTGGCTTCCTGTCGTTCTTGGGGAGGCACAAAGCTGCAAGCAGCCTGAGTACTGCTGGATAATCTCTGGTTGTTCAGCTAACCAAGCCCCATGATCCTCGCGGTGCCAGCTGAGCGTCAGCGTGGTGTTTCTAGGTGTGCGTGCTGCAGAGCCCTGGCTACGCGGTGCCGTGTTCGGCACTCGGGGCGTGTTCTGTCAGACAGGAGCATTAAAAACCAAGTAAGGTTTATGACTAGCGTTGTGTCTGCCAGGGAGCTCAGATGTCCAAGGAGGGACCTCACCAGGATGGGTCTGATCTCTCCCCTGCCAGCCGCCCATAGGGATGCAGCTCAGAGTCTGCGCTGGAGTCACTGGAAACTGCGACCCACATCAGCCTGTGATGTCTGCGAGCTAGATTACAAGCACCGAACTCAGCTCACCCAGAGGCTGCCCAGCAATTTCCTTGGGGCCTTGAAGGCTGCTCCTAACCTGCACTAAACGAGGTAGACTGTAGCTCCATGCAGGGTATGGTCCCACACAGGGCTTGTGTCAATACACGGTGAGTGCACCATCGGTAGGTGTGTGTCTTTGCACCCAGTGTGCATCTGGCCAATATCCAGTGCCCTGTCTTTTGGGGTTTTGACAATGCATGGTAGGGCTGAAATGAGTCATGCATGGGTGACTGGGAGCATGTAACTTTTTCCATCCCATAATGTCATCTATATCCCGGAAACACCATGGTGACGCTCAGCTGGCGCCAAGCTGTGGGTGTCACTGTCCCCCAGCATGGAGTTGTAGGGGCAGGGATGCCATGTGGAATATTGGAGGAGGGGTGTGTAGAGAGGAGTCCCATTTTCCAGGCTCCTGTTCTAACCGCTAGACATGTCCCTGCTTTTCTGAGTAGCTGTGTAGTTCTCTTCTGCCATTTGCTGTAAATGACCAGTGTGGTTTGAACAGTCGCAAGTATCCTGCCCTCAGGTTTACAGCCCTGGCTGTTAGTCCCCTGCAGTAATAAATAAACTAGACTGACCCCTGGGTTGATGGCTCAGCCAAGTGCTATCGCTGTCTTACTTGTCAGAAAGTTAACCCACTTCTTTCCCCCACCCAAACCCAGTGACCGTCCTACAGGCTGAGTGTCTGCTCCCAGCGGCTGAACACACTGAGAAGCTGCAGCGGAAACTCTGGGTTCTGCTTCTGGAACATAAAAGGTATTTCCTGCCATTTCAGTGGACATGACTTAAATTACATAGGAGCAGGGGAACCTAAATCCTCTCCCACAGGTCTAAAGGGCAATACAATTTTGTAGGAGAGTCTGAATAATGATAGAAGTGAGGGAGATTTCAGCCACAAGGCTGCCTGTGCGTGAGGCACATTCAAGTGCTTCCCAGAGTGCCAGACAGGTGTTTCTGCTTCTGTTGGACTCCAAGACGCCTTTTTCTGTGCGACAGCTGCCGCTCTGGGGAGGGCCTGTCACCGTGCCTCCGTGGGTCACAACTGAGAATACCAAATTCAGAGCAAGGGAAAAAGGGCTAACACACCCAAAACTCTTCCATGAGAGGTACCAAACCAGCAACAAAATAAACTTCTGTCTCACCACACTGGCTAACAAGAAGTCACAAGTGCAGCCTCCTTAGGTATTCCAGTCCTGGATTCCACAACCAGACACCAGATTTAAAGATGAGTGGTTATTTGAAACTAATTTCATCAAACAAAAGGGTTCTTCTGATCCCAAAGGACCAGCCACATACCCAGGTCAATATATAACTCACATCTTCCCCAATAATCATGCTATTGCCAATCCTTTAGTCTTTAAAATCTAAAGGTTTATTTATAAAAGAAAGAAAGAAAGAAAGGTGAGAATTAAAATTGGTTAAAGGAATCAAATACATACAACAATTGCCAAGTTCTTGGATCAGGCTTGTAGCAGTGATGGAATAAACTGCTGGCTTGTTAAGTCTCTGGTTGCTTTCAAATAGTTGGAAAGAAGGCAGTCCCTTGGTTAGAATGCTCCCATTAGTATAAATCCATAGTCCAGAGGTTTGAGCAGAAAAGAGGCAAAATGGAGGTGTTTCCAGGGCCTTTTATAGCTTCTGCCAAGTGAAGGGAAACCCATTGTTCTCACTGGAAAATTACAGGGAACAAGATGGTATTTGGAATCATATGGGCAAGTCACATGTCCATGCATGCTTCACTTAGGGCTTGTCTACACTGGCAGTGTTAAAGCACTGCCACGCTTTAATAATGTAAATGAGGAGGTTAGGTTCCAGGGAAATACAATATATGTTTTAAACAAACAATTTAATACTGGTTTCAGAGTAGCAGCCGTGTTAGTCTGTATCTGCAAAAAGAACAGGAATATTTGTGGCACCTTAGAGACTAACAAATTTATTTGAGCATAAGCTTTCGTGGGCTACAGCCCACTTCTTTGGATGCATAGAATGGAACATATATTGAGGAGATATGTATACACATACAGAGAGCATGAACAGGTGGGAGTTGTCTTACCAATTCTGAGAGGCCAATTAAGTAAGAGAAAAAAAACTTTTGAAGTGATAATCAAGCTAGCCCAGTACAGACAGTTTGATAAGAAGTGTGAGAACACTTACATGGGGAGATAGATTCAATGTTTGTAATGGCTCAGCCATTCCCAGTCTCTATTCAAGCCTAAGTTGATTGTATCTAGTTTGCATATCAATTCCAGCTCAGCAGTCTCTCATTGGAGTCTGTTTTTGATGCTTTTCTATTGCAAAATTGCCACCTGCAGGTCTGTCATTGAATGACCAGACAGGTTAAAGTGTTCTCCTACTGGTTTTTGAATGTTATGATTCCTGATGTCAGATTTGTGTCCATTAATTCTTTTGCATAGAGACTGTCCGGTTTGGCCAATGTACATGGCAGAGGGGCATTGCTGGCACATGGTGGCATATATCACATTGGTAGATGTGCAGGTGAATGAGACCCTGATGGCGTGGTGGCGTGGCTGATGTGATTAGGTCCTATGATGATGTAACTTGAATAGATATGTGGACAGAGTTGGCATCAGGCTTTGTTGCAAGGATAGGTTCCTGGGTCAGTGTTTTTGTTCAGTGCCAGACTTTGGTTCTAAGAACAGATGTAAAATAGTGCATCCAATAAGATCTGCAGCAGCCATGGATCCTTTAAGATCCTCTTCCCTCTCTGCCCTTCCCATCTGGGTTCTGAGCCACTTCCTGAAGAGGTTTTAAATGTGACTCAAAACTTCATCAGGCCAAAATGGGTTAGCCAGCCAGTGAGAACAGGACTAGAGGGTGTTAGGACCATGCTATGGCATGTGTTTGGTGTTGCCTACATTCAGCATGGTTGTGAGACTCCATAACCGCTGTTCACACCCTACATTCTATTTTCATAACCTTTATACAAAGATTTGTATAATTTGAAAACTTATAATTTGCTGGTCATTATTGACCTCATAAATTGTGTGTGGCAACACTGTTTGTGAAGTTATAAGATTCCACCATATGGTGTTAACACACGTTCCAAACAGTGGTTGGCAAACAGGTCTGTCTCAAATAAAGGAACATGTGCTCTGCTTAACTTGCACATACGCTGTAAACAGGCTCATCAAGAAGGAAGGGCAACAAAAGAATCTCCAACAGGTGAGGAAAAATGGCAGCCAACATCCTTCCCCGAATGAGACTCCTTGTACACATGCTCTCTCTTCATCAGTTCACTGCACCAAAAGGGACAAAGGAAACAGCCACTGACCCAAGAAGTTTGGTCAGTAAGAACTGCTGAGAGCATGCAATGAGAAAGCTTTGTTTTGAATTTAACACAGTTTAAGTTGTGTTTTAGCTTGTTTTTCTTGTAACCATTTCTGACATTTAATGCCTCGTTAATTGTACTCACTTAAAAATTTCTCTCTGTAGTTAATAAACTTGTTTTATTGTTTGATCTGATCCAGTGGGTTTAAATCAAAGTGTCTGGGAAATGCTGTTGGGGGTAACAAGCTGGGTGCATATTTCTATTGATGAAATAATGGACTTTATATAAACTTGCATTGTCCAGGAGAGGGCTGGGCAGTACAGGACGTACACTTCTGGAGGAAAAGTTAAGCCTGGGAGTGAGTTGGGGTCACCGTGCAGTATAAGCCAGGTTGGTGAGAGCCACGGTGTGGCTGGCTGCAGCACACAGACATGGCTGGGAATGACTTGCAGGCTCTCTGTGAGCACTCCAGACTGGAGGCTACAGCAGCAAGGCAGTGTAAAGGGCAGCCCGGGTTAGAGGGCAGGCGTGACACAGCTACATAGTAGTCTGGATCGTACCCTGGGTATGTCACAGTGGTGTTAAAAATGCCTGCACTCTGCCATAATACACTGGAGCTGAGTCAGGGAAGGAAAACACATAGGATGCAGCTCTGCTGGTGATACAACAGAGACACTGGTGTAGACAGAGCATTTTTACCACCACTTTTCACAGTATAGGGCTGGAAACACTTCAGCTCCAGCTACACTACCCACTTGGCTCTCATTGGTGTATCATTGCTGAATGTTGCTGTAACACAGATTCTTTTTTTTTCTATTCTGGATACAAAGCTTGTGAAACTGGAAGAATTCCACTCCCCACTTCGCAGCTAACACTGATTCAGGGACTTTACATAATTTCCTGTACAACTTGTCATAGGTTCACGATCAAGTTGAACTAACTTAAAGCAGAAATTCTCCCTTTTATGTCATTTCTTGAATCTGAGCCTCCACTTTCAAATCCGCATTGAGGAAATAATGCTACACGCAGTTAAAGGCATTTCTTAGTCACCTTCATAGTTATCACTAAAGAGGAGCATTTAGAACCTCCTATAAACCACGGGCTGTCTAAGGTTCTCTGTTTGCTAAGTGTTGGGTGCATCTCTGGCTGGCTCAGTCAGGCCTGGGGATTTCTCTGAGGAAGTCGCCACGGTCTTCAAAACTTGATTCTTATCTAGTTTCACTTTACAATAGACCAGGCGCCAGCCACAGCACGTACAGTCCTGCAGTGACTAGTTGGGACAAATCTTGCTGCACAGTGAGCCCACTGGTCCCTAACTAGAAAGTCCAGGCCTCTGCAGACAGCTGACAAGCCGATAAGAATATTTTCATGTCGCATACAGCCTCTGCTGGTGACAGACAAGGTGCCATTTGTGACCCAGTCTGTGGTTTCCAGTCATTATTGCCAGTGAATGGGGGGCGCAAAACACTCTGCAGGAGATAAAGTGGAGTCGCTTCCTTTTCACATAGCCTCCTGGCTCCTCATGTGAGGCTGGGGCATTGTGTCCTTCACTGTAGACACGGAGGAGGTTCAGAATTGCATGGGAGCAGAGCAGGAAGCAGCAGTAAGGTGGGTTTCCATGGGTCCATCTTTCAAGGAACACTGAACTCACCTTGTTAAGGGATCAAGCCAGAGCCCATTGAAATCAATGGCGAGACTCCCGTGGACTTCGGTAGGAGTTGGCTCGGGTCCTAGATATATAATGCACCATAAAATTGTACTCTGGTACTGGCTGCACAAGTGAAGAAACGTGGACCATAGAAACAGCACCCCCATTCTGCCCCGCAGGATACAGTTCTGCCCCAAAGACAGCCTGCGGCAGTACGGCACAGTGTGATTTTGTTAGTGACAAAGAATTAAGATGCCAATTGGTATTTCCTGAATCTCAAACCCCCTTAATCAAAAGACTAGCACCTCCTCTGCCCTGCTTTGCAACAGGCTTTGCCCTGCCCAGGCTCTGCCCCAGCCTTCATTAAGGCAGAGTTAAGGTTGCCCAGTGCTGCTTTGTGCCCTTCCAGAATGTGGAGAGCCGCTAGACTTAAACCTCTGTAAACTAGGCACTAGAGAGTCAAGGGACATGCAAAGCAACCTTAACCCCGGGCTCTGGCCAGAACCACTGGGAATGGTTCAAGGGGGGGGACATACACCTCTACACCGATATAACGCTGTCTCCGGGAGCCAAAAAATCTTACCGCATTATAGGTGAAACCGCGTTATATCGAACTTGCTTTGATCTTCCGGAGTGCGCAGCCCTGCCCCCCCGGAGCGCTGCTTTACCACGTTATATCCGAATCCGTATTATATCGGGTTGCGTTATATCGGGGTAGAGGTGTAATAAGTAGGCCTGAGGCTCCCCTTGCCCAAGTGACAGCTTTGCACCACGTGCTACACCATGCCAGCATACCAGGTTTTCAAGCAGTTTGCAGACCTGTGGATTTTAGTGAACTTGGACAAGGGTAAGGAGCTGATTTTGGGGCAGGATGAATTCCTGGAGCCCCAGAACCAAACGTCTTGGAATTTGCACCACAAGGGGCAAGGGCGGCAATGTGCAATGTAAATGGTGGGGGACAGGGTTTGGGGAGGGCATGGCTCTGCTCCATAGAGTACACGCACTGTCTGCTTCACAATGGATTGGCTAAAGATGCTATTTAAGACCCACCTCTTCCCTTCTTAGCAGCCTGACCCCCCTCTCTCTCACAGGCGCATTGCAGGCGGGGAGCTGGGTTCAAGGCTCTTTGCCATCCCATGAGCCCCTACACCCACCCGCTCCCAGGAGCCTTCCTCAGCACTTGAGAGAGGAGAAGCTCCCTGCAGTCCCCTAGAAACAGGAGCCCCTGCCTTCCCCCCATGACCCATGCACTCCCAGGAGCCTCAGCCCCCCACTGCCCCTGCCTCCCACCCCCATCCCACTCCTCACCCCCCTGCTGCTGAGCCTTGGGCCCGGCCAGCCTGCTGCCAAGATCCCGGTGCCAAGAGGAGCAGGAACCTCAGCTGCTGCAGTTTTGGCACCTTGAGGGCCCAGCACTTAAAGTGGGCCCCGGGTGCCATCCTGCCCATGCTCCTGGCCACGTGGCCTGTGTGCCAGAGTAGGGAGATTGCTGTACGACTCCCCAGTGTGGCCGTGCACACCTGCAGCTTACAGTTGCAATGTGCCAGTGTTTAGCAAGGGATATATTGCAACCAGCAAGGCAGTAGAAAAACCAGCCCAGCCAGGACTAGGTGGCAACCCCAATACATGCTTAAAAGCGGCTGGGCGTGGGTGGCCCCCCAGCTCCGGAGCCTCTACACTCTACTTGGTTCCTTGTTATGCTAGCGCAGGTTTCAAGCCACACTCCCTAGATGGGTGATTTTAGCAGACTTTGCTTATTAATCTCTACTCCTGATTGGAGGGCCGTAGGTGAGGAACCCTTGACCACAACACGCACTGCTAGCTCATCCCCCAACCCTGGTGTGGCACCACAGATAAGCCTGCACCAAGTTTTCCTTCTTCACTGGGGGAAAAGGGCTGTACAAAAGTCCATTGTTTGTGTTATTGCCCCACTGTAATGAGGTGCAAACCATCACCGCAGAAAACAAATCACAAGACTTCTGATTCCTGATGTGATGGGCACCATGGTGAAAAACAGCTCAGTTAAGGGCTTGTCTACACTCAAAAGCAGGGCCACGTTAACTAGTCCAGTGCAGTTAACGAAGCAACACCCGGCTCCATAAGCTCTTCCTCCAAGCCCAGCATGGGTGCAGCAATACCAGCATGAACGTTTAGTCTGGTTTAGAAAGGAAAATGAGCTGTGTGGCTAGCCAACACCTTGGGACTGATAAACTTGCATCCACACTAGGGCTCAATCCAGTGTTAGAGTACTCTAACCACTGTACCAAGGACCAGATTCAAAACCCACTGAAATCACAAGTTGTTTCTGAGAAGAGTGAACTTACCCCTGTTAACTTCAAGGCATGAGCATGATCCTAGCCAGGCTTTTAAGTGAATTTCTTCCCAAGAGATGCCCATCTGGAGACCCTGACAATCAGAACCCTTTTCTCTCTCCCTTCATTGCATTCTAGACAAAGACACAGGGAGTTCACACGGCAGCCCCACACCCACAATTCACTAGAGAATTTCCCTCCAAATGAAGCATCTTTTGTCTCACACGGACTCTGCAGTGAGGTGACAGTTGGAAGAACCAAAGGGCCCGGGGTTGGGGTGGGGGGTCTGTACTGCCCGGGGGTGGGGCAGAGGGTCCAGGGGGGTCTGTACTGCCCGGGGGTGGGGCAGAGGGTCCGGGGGGTCTGTACTGCCCGGGGGTGGGGCAGGGGGTCCGGGGGGTCTGTACTGCCCGGGGGTGGGGCAGGGGCTCCAGGGGGGTGTCTGTACTGCCCGGGGGTGGGGCAGGGGGTCCGGGGGGGTGTCTGTACTGCCCGGGGGTGGGGCAGGGGGTCCGGGGAGGTCTGTACTGGGTGGGGGGGGCAGGGGGTCCGGGGGGGGTCTGTACTGCCCGGGGGTGGGGCAGGGGGTCCGGGGGGGGTCTGTACTGCCCGGGGGTGGGGCAGGGGGTCCGGGGGGGGTCTGTACTGCCCGGGGGTGGGGCAGGGGGTCCGGGGGGGTCTGTACTGCCCGGGGGTGGGGCAGGGGGTCCGGGGGGGGTCTGTACTGCCCGGGGGTGGGGCAGGGGGTCCGGGGGGGGGTCTGTACTGCCCGGGGGGGGCAGGGGGTCCGGGGGGGTCTGTACTGCCCGGGGGTGGGGCAGGGGGTCCGGGGGGGGGTCTGTACTGCCCGGGGGTGGGGCAGGGGGTCCGGGGGGGGGTCTGTACTGCCCGGGGGAGCAGGGGCCTGGCAAAGATCAGGGCTGCGGAAGGAGCCGGGGAGGCCCCTGGAGACGGGCTGACCTGTGGCTGCGCCTCTCGCGGGCCAGGGGCAGAGTCTGAGGTGAGGAAACACCAACAGCCGCCCGCTGGGCTCAGGGAGCAGCGCAGCGCCGCCCCGCGCCGCGCTTACCTGGCCTTGCTCCGGGGCCTGCTGGAGCGGGACAGCCGCGCAGGGGCCACGTTCCCATGGCAACACGGCCAGGCCCAGCGCGCCTGCCCGGGTCCTTCCCCCGGGGGGCGGGGCTCAGGGCGCCAGGGCTCTGGCCACTAGGGGCACACTCACTGCTGTGTCAGGCACAGCGCGGCTGGAGGAAAGGATGGAAGCCCGCAAGGGTCCGCCCTAGCGCCCTCGGCCAAAGCCGCTTGCGTCTTGGGGACGCTTCCGCCTCAGTAGCACCACGGCGGCACCTCGCTTCCGCCTCGGTAACCTTGATGGTGATGGGCCGAGCCGTCACGTGACCCTGGTTCAATGCCTCGGCGCTCGGCTGTTCCGGGGCTGGGCCGCGTTCGGGGCTCGGCTGGCTCAGTCTGGCGTAGGCAGCCGAGGGCCCGGAGCGCAGCGGGAGCCGGAGCCGGAGCGGGCTGAAGGGAACCGGGGTCCGGCGAGCGGCGGGGGCGCGGAGCGGGGGGAGCCGGGCCAGGCCGGGCCGTGGGGCGAGGCGGGGCCTGGCGGCGGCGGAGCGGCCTGGAGGCTCCCCCCGGGCGGGGCGGGCCTGGACCGGCGGCCGCTCCGGGGTTATGATGCGCCCGCTCCGGGGCCCCGCATCCCCTCGTGTCCCCCCGGCAGCTCCAGCCCGCGGCTGAGACCCCCCACCAGCGGTGAGTGCGCCCGGGCCTTGCGGCCTGCTCGGGCCGGGCCTGCCCCCGACGGGCCGGGCGGAGGCCGCCCGGAGCTCCCGCGGGAGCCGCTCCCCGCGCGGCCCTGCCCCGCTTGTGCGCCGATCCGATCCGGGCCGGGCCGGGCCGCTCAGGTTTGTCTGCGCTCCGGGATCCGCCTTGTGTAACTGCCCGGGCGGGGTGAGGCCCGGGTTGTCCCCGGCGCGGGGTGAGGCTTTGCGAAATACAACAGCGAGCGCTTTAAGAGGCTGTTTATTGAACAGAGCAGGCAGCTACAAGTTGGCAGGATTGTTGCCTGTGTTCTTTGTCTACGTACCACATACACTTCCTAAGCTGCGTTTGCTTTCGGTTCATATTAGTTTGCCGTACAAACCAAAACCCGAGACAGCCAGAAATAATCGCTCATTTGGAGAAACAAAACTCTGCCAATTATTCAAGAGGCACCATTCAGTTATTCCACCGAATCAGTTAAAAAAAAAAAAACAACGCTTTATAAATATCTCAAAGCCTGTAATTTTACCTTTAAAAGCTGATTGGGAATAACTGGTCTTGGTTCATTCAATTTTAAGGTTAATAAGATAGAAGTATCTGTAACTCTAAATCAAAGAAGCTGTTTTGTAGGCTCCATTTGACTTTTTAAAATGGGGTTGGGGAGTTCCTAATTTAGAATTTGCTGGGATTAGAAATGCTTCAGAACATGAGAATAAGGAAGCTATGATAGTATTGCTGTGTAAACCCACTTTTTTCTTAAAATATAATTTAACACCAAAGCTCACAGCGCTCGGTATAAATGTCTGCTGGCACGGCCGTGGTGTTCAGGCTGACGAAGGAGTGACCCCGACTGGCATAGTGGTGCCAGCAGAAGCCCCTAGAGTAGATGCAGTTTTACAACTTTTTACAGGTTTCGCTTATTTTGCTCATGGAGAGTGGTCCTATTCTATTGGTACAAAGCTTTGCTGGTATAGCTTCGTCCATGCTCGGAGCACTTTGCTGGTATGGTAGGCGGGGGTAAAGCACTCCCAGTGAGGATGTGGCTGTGATTTCAGATTGTGAAAGCCCCACTCCATTTAAAGTATACTCTCTGAATATGTAAACAACTGTTCTCTGCCAAGTGGCCCCCTCATACAGTAATCTGTATGCATAGTGCAGTGCCTTTGATATGGGAGATTCTGGTTTGGTTCCCCACTTTGCCTAGTCTGTACTGGGGCTATACAGATGGGGGCTGTTGAAGCTGTTTCACTTCAGTAAGAGATTTCTATGCGCCAGCTAAAGGATTAGACTCCCTCTGTGGTCCAGTGGCTAGGTAGGCCATCCCTGTTCCTACCCTTTCTTAAGGATGTAGGCACAGGACTTGAACCAGCATCTCCCACTTTCTAGGTGAGTACCCTGACCTCTGCACTAGAGAGGAGTTCTTATGTTTGATTCTTGCATTGGCCCAATTAGTATTTGATTAAAGTGAAAGAGCTTCAAGTGCCCCATAGCAGACTATCTCATAGCCCAGCATTTAGGTAATTCACTTGGAGAGGCAGGAGATTACTGTTCAAATCCCTTCCTAGCAGGGGAATTGAACCAGAAGTCCCTATATGCTAGGTGACCATCCAAAACACTAGGCTAGAAAGGGTGCCTTGTTTTTGCCCAATTAATATTTAATGAAAATGGAACAAAGTTCTAGACTAGCGCCTAAATGAAATTTAGGAAAGGAGACTGTTTTTTTTTTTTTTTTTTTGTAAAGACTGTGTCCATCACTCAAAGAAAATGACAGTTTAGAATACGTCTTCCAGCTGCATCTTCGGGTCACTGGTCTGGTCTGGGTCAGTAATGATTGGAAGGCATTACCATCTGGAATGAGTTGGTGGTCCTGATCCTAGAAGACAGGGACTGGTCATAAGACACTTCTCATAGATATGTCATTCACCTTAATGCAAGCAGGATTTTATTTTCTTTAAGTAATAAGGTGGATTTACTCATCTCTTGCTACTGGTGATTGTTCCATTGGCAGGCAAACCTAGCTAATAGTTTGCATGCCTACTTGATTGTTTTTTTTTTTTTTAAATAGATTGCACCAGCACCTAAAATGCAAGTATAGACAAAATACCTTCCCCAGAACGGTTACATTATTGTCTGTCTAGGTCATTATACTGACAGTATTACCTTTCAGATTTCTGGGGAATCTTCTATAGAATATTGTATTGTGTCATCCCCAAGCGACTCAGATTCAGTTATGAATTGCAGACTTTGTATCTGTTCCCCCCACTCTAATGTGTATTAATACTGAGAATTTGTGGTTAGGTTCTGACAGTAGAGAGACAAGGTGGATGATGTTCTGACTTGTCAGGCAATAAAATGAGTGGCTTATTAGGCAGCTCTGAAGACCCAAACTTAGTATTTTCCTTGTAACGCAAAGAAAGGAGATTTTGCTTGTGTCTCTGCACAAAGCCTAACAAAGGATTTGAGAAAGGAGTTTCTTAGCTTTTTTTCAGTTGTCAACCCTCCCATAATGTAGAACAGAGGGAATCTGTATTTTGGGCATAATGTGACATACAGGGTTTCCTATTTGCTAAGCACTGACTTTTCAGTTTGTAAACTGGAGAGTCTCCCCCATCTAAATTCCATTCCCTGTTTACTGGTGAGTGGACGCCCTCGTCTTGGGAATCGGTAAGCAGCTGCTGTATTGCCCCCCTTCCTTATTTCCCCAGTCATCGTGTGCTGTGATTCTCTTTGGAGCTGATCCTGGCGGGTGCTGAGTGCCCCATTTCCAACTGAAGTTAGTGGGGATTGATGGTGCTCTCTTGAAGGATGGGACCCTTTGACTAGCCCTAGGACTCTTATGTATGTTTAATTAAATGCTCTTTAAACCCTCTGAGGCAAATAAACCAAACTGATAGTGTGAAGGCCTTCATTTCTACCGGTATTTGGTTATGTTGTGGCACCTCAGGGTGTGGAGATACAGATAAGTCTGTATGACAGACATGCCAAGTTCCTGGCCAGCTTCATACACCAGACCTGCAAGAGTGCTCTCATTTGCAATCTTCTTTCCTTGTTTGTTTTAGATTTTCCCCGCATTGTTTCTTAATGCTGTTCTGAAACCTGTGGGGAAAGTGTGGCTCAATACAGCGGAGTGAGCTGAATTAGCGCTGCAGTTTCCCCTCCTCCCAGCCCTTAGTTCTCTCTTTCAGTAGAATCCCCTTAACGTTGGGCAAGGCAAGCGAGGAGCTGGGGCTTTTCTGCATTGCCCACAGCAAGGTCAGTGTCGGTGCTTGGCAGGTGAGCCTGGTAAATGTTCACTCCAACCCCCAGGAAGGCCTGGGTGGCAGCTGTGGGAGCAGCTATTAGAAAAGAAACCTTGTTGCCTTCCATGCTGACATGGGTCGTGTGGTGAAGGGTCTCTATCTCAATAGGGTGCGTGGAAAGACTAATATGATCTTGGTTTGCTGTGCAAACTGAGGATTTCCTTGATTCTTGACCTGCTATTATGGGGCCATTACTAATCAGATCGTTCTCTTCTCATTTCAGGTATGGCCTCACAGCTGCAGGTGTTCTCCCCTCCGTCAGTATCGTCGAGTGCCTTCTGCAGTGCCAAGAAACTAAAAGTGGAGCCCTCTGGCTGGGATGTTTCAGGACAGAGCAGTAGTGACAAGTATTATACCCGCAGCAAAACCCTCCCAGCTGCTCAAGGGCAAGCAAGCTCCTCTCGCCAGGTAGCGAATTTCAGCATCCCTGCTTACGATCAGAGCCTCCTTCTCCCTGCTCCTTCGGTTGAGCATATTGTGGTTACAGCTGCAGACAGTACAGGCAGCGGTGCAACAACGTCCTTCCAGAACAGCCAGACCTTCACACACAGGAGCAACGTTTCTTTACTGGAACCATACCAGAAATGTGGATTGAAAAGGAAAAGTGAGGAGGTCGACAGCAACGGTAGCGTGCAGATAATTGAGGAACATCCACCTCTCATGCTGCAAAACAGACCTGCGGTGGGTGCTGCGGCCACTACCACCACTGTAACCACTAAAAGTAGCAGCTCCAGTGGTGAAGGGGATTACCAGCTGGTCCAGCATGAGATCCTATGCTCCATGACAAACAGCTACGAGGTCTTGGAGTTTCTGGGCCGAGGAACGTTTGGGCAGGTGGCAAAGTGCTGGAAACGCAGCACAAAGGAGATTGTAGCTATCAAAATCCTGAAGAACCATCCCTCCTATGCTAGACAAGGCCAGATAGAAGTGAGCATCCTCTCCCGCTTGAGCAGCGAGAATGCTGACGAGTATAACTTCGTTCGCTCTTATGAGTGCTTTCAGCACAAGAACCACACATGCCTTGTGTTTGAGATGCTAGAACAGAACTTGTACGACTTCTTAAAACAAAACAAGTTCAGCCCACTGCCCCTAAAATACATCCGGCCAATTCTGCAGCAGGTGGCCACTGCCTTGATGAAGCTAAAGAGCCTGGGTCTGATACATGCTGATTTGAAACCAGAAAACATCATGCTAGTGGATCCCATCCGCCAGCCCTACAGAGTGAAGGTCATAGACTTTGGCTCAGCCAGCCATGTATCTAAAGCCGTGTGCTCCACTTACTTGCAGTCGCGCTATTACAGGTAAGGATTTATACACGAGGCTATCTCTGTACCCTTGCATCTGTAAAGTAGACCTGGCACTGGAGGGGTGTTACTTACTGGGAGTAGATGAGCCCCACATCCTCAATCAATATGCAAAAACCAGATCAGGGAGGACAAACCTCATCTCTTGGAAGGACTGAATTATTGTCCAGAGGGCAAGGTGTAAACTTAAGAGTCTACTCAGGCCAGAGCAGTACATCCGCTGATAGCGGTGGGAAACTTACACAAAGATAAGGGTCAGAACGACCTTCATGCAGTACATAAACTTGTAGCCATTACCATTTATGGCCAGTACCTTAGTCAGTCACTCAGTAGGAAAACAAGCTCCATTTTATATGTGTTTTTACATCTTCCCTTTATTTCTTTTCCTTCCCTGTCCTCCTCATTTCTCTACCTTTACCCTCTGTCACCTTCCGTATCTCCTTCCTGGCAGCAATTCCCACTGCCCTCTGCACACCCTGTATGCTGTGCTCCCACCTCTTTCCTGTCTCATCTGCTAAAATGATAAATGGTAATGCTGACATGTAGTGTGGTCAGGTTTAGTGCTAACACAGAGATAAATGGAGCTCAGCTGTTGTTTCAGGGTGTCTGCAGACCCAGGAAGACTGTATTGCATCAGTTAACCTCCCAAAAGGGAACTAAGCTTTTCTTTGCAACTATGAAATCTAGAAACTTTTGAACGGAAAGCGAAGGGTTCTCTGATCAGCTCAGGTTAAACCTCTGCAGCAGAATGTTCAGAGTTTGACTAAACAGTTATTTTGGAACTGCCATTTTGGAGAGCTACTCCTTTAATAAAATAGTGCAGGAGGCTGTATGAACATAAGAAAGGCCGTACCGGGTCAGACCAAAGGTCCATCTAGCCCAGTATCCTGTCTACCGACAGTGGCCAATGCCTCTTTCATCATTAATACCAGAGATGCTGACTTGACCTGTGAGGTGGAGGTTTAATCGAAGGCTGTATGGGCACCAAGGTTTGAAAAATATACCTGTCACCTCTGCTAGCTTGAGGGCTAAGTCTGCCAGTCGTAATGAAAATGACTTTCCCACTTGCCAAGCCACACGTTTCATGAAGAGAGTAGTTAGGAGAGGAAATTCGTATACAGGTGAACAGAGCTGCTACTTTGGAAATGTGACCTCCCTAAACGTGCAGCCCTCTTCTTTCCTCCTCACCCCAAATGCCTGCAGTAAATTGCAACTAGCCTATTCTGTGCATGTTCAATAGAAAATTAGCTGCTGCAGTACACTACCGGTAGATGCAGCAAAAGACTTGAATTGTCTCCCCTTTCTGTAAAATGTCTCTTGACCAATTTAAAAATTAATTTATCAACTTTAATTAGCCATAACGATTTAAATATGTCAGAAGTTCACAACTTGTCCAAGGCTTGTCAGTTACCTGTTGTCCTTTTACCCAGTCACTCCCTGTATCTAGCATTGTAAGTGAACTCCATTGCACTGAAATGAGTCCTGCCATGCTTAACCATCCTAGGAAGGAAAGTGGGTTTGCAGACAGATAAGGAGATCTAATAGCGCTCTTTACAAAGGATTTCAGTGAGCCAGCTCTCTGCTCCCCGGCTTTATCCCCCTTGGGGAAGGTAGAAGCAGCTCCACCCTATACCCCGGGTCCCTACTCACCAGTCCAGAATTACCATTACTCATTAAACCCCAGTAGGCATCTTTGCCCATATAGATAGAGCAGGCTGTGCCCTTCCCTTCCAGTTCTTAGATCATAGAATGTCAGGGTTGGAAGGGACCTCAGGAGATCATCTAGTCCAACCTCCTGCTCAAAGCAGGACCAATCCCCAGACAGATTTTCGTCCCCTCAAAGATTGAACTCTCAACCCTGGGTTTAGCAGGCCAATGCTCAAACCACTGAGCTATTCGTCCTGAAGGAAGGCCTCGTGCTCAGCTCTGTCTTCCTTCCCAGTTCATGGTGACTTTTCAGTGTAAGTTACAGTACATTTTAAAATGACCTCTTATGCCAGGAACCTTTTATTTGCCCATTTATTAAAGTAACTTTCACAAAGGTCCTTCTGTTCCTACATGTCTAGAGTTATGCTCAATGGAGCACTATTTTTTCTCATGGTCATACAGCTACCCATTCAGTGGCTCGAAACAAAACAGTGTAACTACTCTGTGATCCTTCTAGCCTGAGAGAACTACCAAATAAATATCAAGACCTGATCCCCTGGTGTGGAGGGAGCATGGGGAGAGAAGTGTCCCAAGGGGCCCCTGGAAAGGAAACTGCTTGCTCTGCTATGCATATCCTACTAAACTAAAAGCCATTTCCGTCTCCCCAAAGGTGGGGTGACTGGCCCTGCTGGAGAGACGAGTATTCCAATGCTGTCTAAGTCTAGGCCTGCTTCACTGGAATTGAGAGGAATCCGGCAATCTGAAAAACTATTTAATGTGGTGTGAAATTTACATCAATGTTGAGGCTAACTAAAATCTGCTTTCTAGGTGTAGAAACTAGTTTCTCTTGGGGAAGAGTTATGTTGCTTCTGGCTTCATTTCACATTGAAAAGAGCTTTCAAGATGAGGCTTGAAGCTCCAGCATTGTGTTTGCGATAAGACAGACTAATTCGTGTTTTACTTCAGCGGCTGTTTTAAAACAAATTAATTGTTTCCTGTCCTGTCTTCACTTCGTATTGGTCTTGTGTCAGTGTCTTGGCCACTCACTCAGGGATGGCTTTTTGAGCTAAAACTTTCAAATCTGGATACCTGAAGTGGGGCTGCTACAGGGACTTAAGTCAGTGGCTTTTTCCAGAAGTGCTGAGCACTCCGACATCCCCTAACTTTAATGGGCTGTATGGGGGCTTGGCTCTTGGGGGGGGGGGGGGGGGGGGAGGGGTAAAAAGCAGTTTGGAAAGTCTGTGTGTCTGAATTTAGGAGTCAACACTTTGACTCCTAGCCAACTGCTGTAATGAGTGTAGCGTGGGCTTTAATTGTACAGTAACAGAATGGAAGACGCTATACTGTTCTGTGTCTAATTTTGTCACCCACTTGGATCTAAATTGTGGTGGGGGGTGGGCTGAATTGTCCCTCCAGTACTCGTGGCTCTGAACTGCACAAATTTTTCACAACAGGAGAAGCCTAGTTTCATAATATTGTGCCTCTTGTCATTGAATCTGGACTATTTAAATCCACCTGGTAGGGTTTTATGGGGTGGGGGAGAGGGAGTCCACAATAGGTGCACACTGGTGATTTTTTACTCCATCCATTGTGGTATCGAGCACTGGCAGCAGTTGGCGAGAGGCTGGCACCCTTGGGTTGCTGTTCCAGAACAGGCTACGGCCATGGGAGGTGAAGTGTGAGCAAGGGAAACAACTTCTGGATTCTGTTCTGCCTCATTGCATTCCTGGCTTGCCTAGTTGGATGACGCCGCTGGAGCCATATTTACAGCAGAGATTTGACATTGACTTTGTCAGGCCAGGATTTAAAATGCACAGAATGTGCAATTGCTTTCCCTACACGGGTTGTGAGGTACCTGCTCCTAGGGAGAGGTGTGGTTGGGCTGGCTCACTCTCCGCTTTGGTGTTACTGTTAGCTCTGCAGTGCTGATCAGACTGAGGTAAATACTGACAGAAGGGGGCATATGAATGTCGGGCCATGCAGGACATTTTCAGATGTCATTGATGCCTAGTAGGGGAATCGCATTAACAGCAGATCCATCAGACAGTTTAAGCTGCTCTGATAAGACACTTTCACAGTGACCAGCTCCAGGAGAGGGGACAGCTCTTTCCAGTTCTATGCATCCTATTGCCTATAACAGCTAGCGTGGTGAGTATGGGCCATTGCTACCTCGAGAGAATGGGGGAGGGTATTTATACTACTATTCTCATTGCAAGAGAAGACTCTCCATACTGAGGCAGTCTTTTGGTGGAAATACAGGGCAATCACAGTAGTGAGGAAGATTCAGGGTCTGCATCGCTGAACAGGTGGGATGAGATGTGCTTAGGCCCATCTTGTAATCTACCACTACTGTACTATATGTTGATCAGAGGAGCCTCCGTTGTGCAGTACTATCTGTTCCTTAGCTCTGTGCTGGGCCTTGTGCCCTGCACTGCTCTGGCCCTGGCTGGCCTGGGGAGCAGTAGTGCATACCACCAAAAGTCTGACTTTCTCCACCTCTTAAACTAGCTTTGCTCCTACATGACTCTGGCATCGCCATTGCAATGGCATGAGCCGGAGATCAACACTTGCTCTCTGGACATGATCAAGGGGAGGTGCCCTCTCCACAAACACCACTCCTTTTGAAACATTCTGGTTGTAGTGGAAGAATATGAGTTTTGTGGCAACCTTCCCTGTTGCTGGCTGGGGGTACTTGCTGGCCCTGGAAATCAGAATGTAATAATCTTATACTCAGAGGAGGAATTCTATCAGTTGTCATTTTCTACCTCAGAGAGAGCTTCCGATAGTGCAGATTAATAATCTAATCCTAGAAAGATCAGGTGGGTGGTGCCTTTTATTGGACCAATTTTTGTTGGTGAAAGAGACAAGCTTTCGAGCTACATGGACTCTTCTACAGATCTGAAGAAGTTAGTCCAATAAAATACATTACCTCACCCACCTTGTCTCTAATATCCTGGAACCAATGTGGCTACAGCACTGCAAATTTAATCTTAGACAGTCCAGCTGTGAGGGTGACATCTGGCTGCTGTTCTGTTTCAACACCACTTTCAGTGGCGGGGGTAGCCATGTTAGTCTGTATCTACAAAAACAACAAGGAGTCTGGTGGCACCTTAAAGGCTAACAGATTTATTTGGGCATAAGCTTTCGTGGGTAAAAACCTCACTTCTTCAGATTCATCTGAAGAAGTGAGGTTTTTACCCACGAAAGCTTATGCCCAAAAAAATCTGTTAGCCTTTAAGGTGCCACCAGACTCCTTGTCGCTTTCAGTGGTCACTAATTATAGTACTGCTAACTGCTGTCATTAGCAACCCCAGTCTAAAAGCAGATGTGAAGGAGGCTGATGGCTGTTGCATACCAGCTGTGTCTTGAACCAATATGAAAACTGAGGCCTTGTGAGAAGTTAATCTATTTAGAGTGTAAAGTGCTCAGGGCTAGGGAGCGTCTTTGACACTGCAAAACGTATCCGAAGAAGTGGGCTGTAGTCCACGAAAGCTTATGCTCTAATCAATTTGTTAGTCTCTAAGGTGCCACAAGTACTCCTGTTCTTTTTGCGGATACAGACTAACACGGCTGCTACTCTGAAACCTGTCCCTGGATGCGCACACAGGACAAAGGAATAATCCCACCTCCACTATCCATAGCCATTTACAGGCCGTTTCATTTGAGTCAGGCCATATGTGTTCATGCAGGTTTGAACAAGATTGCGCTGTGGTCTGCTCTACCACAGGCCACTTCCATTGTATCCTGTGAGCCGTTAGATCTGTTAAACTCCCATGGACTTGGCTGGGAGTGCCACACGGGTACAGGCAGCAGACTTCGTCCTGCCTGCTAATTGGCAACACCTGCTGAGCAAGCCGGCCTTGACATGTTGGAATAATGGCACCTGGAGTTGGGAATCCTTTCGGGCTGCTAAACAAACCGACTTGTCTCAGTACAGTTCTTTAATATTCACATGCTGATTTTCTGGCTAAACATTTTCTTTCCATTTTGGACACGTTTGCATAACGTTACATCCATTTGCAGGTAACCAATTGCTCCCAGACCCAGCTGAGCGTGAACACGCACACACTGACGTACAGGGCAAGGGACTAAAACGAAGCAGTATGTCACACTGACTGGGAGCAATTCCTGGCATATATCCCTGGCTCGCTGTATTACTCTGAGAGCCGGAATAAAAGCCTGATTGCCACAGTTCTCTTTCTCGGAGGCTGGGCTAGTTAAAAGGGTTCACCTGCGTCAGAACTGCTTGTATTAAAGCAGCAGCCATGTGCTGAATCAGTGTGACTACCCCTGCCACTAGAGTGCAGCAGGGAGGTTGGGGAGGAACAGTTAACTGAGCTCACCTGTCAGTGGCACTTGCCTCATTCCCTGATGACCTGCATGTCAGCCGACTGGACAGCTGTGAGAAGTGCTTTTACTTTGGTAGATGTACGGCACCCGTGTTACAGTTACCTGGGAATCGTTCCTCACTATGCACAGCCAGGTGAAGGGTCAGATGGAAAATGGGATTAAGATGGGCTTTTCAGTGTCCTGCTGCAGAATGCAATGTGACGGAGATACCCGTACATCACTCAAGGCCAGAGTCCAAAACTGTAAAGCAAGATAAGCCGTTTCAGAGCTGCTTTAACTGGAATGACTATGCAATACATTTTTCTTGATGTGTGTTTGCTGCACGAGACATTACATACAAGTGTTAGGATCTACTGCCCAAGACCTGCCCAGAAAGCAGCGTAGACCAGCGTTTGGGACGTTCCTCTCCTCCCCCACATTGGGGTTACGATGGAATTGGTTATTCCTAGGAAAACGGAGGTTCTAGTGTTTCCTGTACTTTCCGGAGTGAATTCCTGTACCTGCTCCCATGATCCCTTGGCCTTACACCATATGTAAATGCAACCTGTGAGCAGGCAGAACTGCAGGTGTTTGTTTCACCAGCTGTGTGTGCGGCAAAGGGATAGCTGTGCTAAAATATCCTCTCCTGCAACGTTTCTGTCCAGATGGGTTATGCAGAAAAAATCCTCTCCGGGGTTTGAGATTTAAAAGCAGCACATGGTTTTGTTCGTAATCTCCCTGAGAGGGGCTGGGCAGGGGGGTTTATGCTTGGTGAGGTTCTGTTGCCCCAAAGCCCATAAAATAATGTGGCAAAACACTGACCATCACAGTGTCTGGCTGTGTTCTCTTCGTCCACCTTAACCCCGAGATGTCCCAAATAAACCCTGTATAAACACTAAGCAGTGTAAACAAAGTGGCACTCTTCTCTCTGCAGAGTGTCCTGGCTCGGGTCTGCAGACCACTCTTTTCCAGATGAAAGCAGCCAAAGCCCCTGTAAACCTTCTGAACCTATCTAGACTCCTCTGCTGCTGATTAGCTGAGCTGAGGGAGCATCACCCGATAGGACTTAACCCCCAGAATGCCATGCTGCTGTCTGACATGCCTGTGGGGACATGCTAGGGCTGGGTTATGTGATGGCTGGGGGTCACCCTATCCTGTGACTAAATCTGCTAGCAACATACCTGCCATTTACAGGGGGGCTGTAGCATAGGGTAATTCTCATTGGTATGAGATGTCTCTGAACTGTTGAGTCCTCTCCTCTTGGGCTAGAAGACTGCACTGTTGATTTACTGTGGCTGTAAAGCAAAAATAATCGGCGCTGCTAAGTGAGGATGAGACAACACTCTTAGGCTAGCGAGACACGTTGCACCTTTACGGGGAGCCACTTTTAACGTTACAAGGAAGCATCTCTGGGAAGCTCTGCTCTGCTGTACAAGGTGCTTGAATAATATGTAAATAGGCACCATTTGCTTTCTGTGCCAGGCTGAACATTTTAATCTTGTTTTGCAGAGCTCCTGAAATCATCCTGGGTTTGCCGTTCTGTGAAGCTATTGACATGTGGTCCCTGGGCTGTGTGATAGCTGAGCTGTTCTTGGGTTGGCCTCTGTACCCAGGAGCTTCAGAATATGATCAGGTAAGAGCATATAGTGCATACAGGGCAGTGCTTGTTCAATCTGAAGGAGCTTCTTTTTTAATAAACCCTGTGAAACTGAAGTACTCTAATTTGGATTCTGCTCTGATACGGTCTGCTCAACATGTGGTCTTCAGCTGCTTCCCTGCTTTGATCCAATTTTCTTTCTATCTGTGATAACTGAGACTGCTTCCCATTTGTGCCTTGCCTCCCCCTTTGCCTTTGAATAGAGAATGCAGAGGTCCTGCGTGTGTCTGACCTCTGTTTAATATACAACCTGCAGTTCTTTTGTGGCACAACTGAAGTGCTGTCTCAGTCCTGGTTGTGCACAGCGCTCTACAGTTCAAGAGGGACAAATTAGTTACAAGAGCAGTGGTCCCAGGATGGCCTGCCATGCAGTTCCTGTCATGTTAATTCCTACAGAAGCTCTGATCTCTAACGCAGAGCATGTCCCAAATACAGTCTCTGCAGCCTGTGAAGTACAGTGTGCGCGTATGTGGAGGTATCTCTTGAACGGCTGGGTCTTGCAGTGTACAAGTAGCAGTATTACCTGGCTGTTAGCCTGCCCATAAAAGGGCAACAAACCTAAATAGAACAATGTTTTTCCAAGTACAGCTTCTCCATCACGTGGTTTGTTTTGTTTTGTGGTATTACCATTTAACAGTGTCTGGTATATTTCACTCTACATAAAAAGACCCTCTCAAATTAGCTTTTAGTGTCTCTTCACTGCCGTAAATTTCCAGAGGAAATGCAGTGGTACATTAGTGAGCAGACTGAGGTAGAAATAACTAAAGTATGGCATGGTGGTTTCCTTCTACGGTAAGGTTCATGTATTTCTGCGAACCTTATCTCAGTGCGTAGGTGGGTGGGGACGAAGGTCGGGTTCTCATTGCTTGGTATAGAGTTCTGTAATCCTCCAGAAACTCGGGGTAGCCCGTACTCTGACTTCATGTGGTTTAGTTTGATGTCTGTAGGGAAGATGTTTGTTTTTACCTGAGCTGCAGCAGTAAATGCAGGCCCAGTCAGGGTTTGCAGGAGGCATCTCTGGAAATGAGCACCAGGCTTGGCCTTGTTAAGCAACCTTGGCCTTGCAGGAGGCAATCTGCTCTTCAATAATGAGGACATGGTAACTAATTTGAACTCCAGCTTTAATTGCTCAGCATCTAGTGGATGATGGTTGTTGGAAATTATTTCTTAATTGTACTACTGAAAATTTTGTTGCTTAAGTATGAAAAATATAAACACTGGTCAGTTTGAACCCAGATTGCTAGAAATGAAAAGCTAGGCCACAAATTCATCTTGGCTCACAAGCCACACGAATGTAGTAGCCTATCTAGTGCCCTGTGAATGTTCAGCTGCTCAGGAAGCGCCTAATACCGGAATAGCCAGTGCATTGGCAGAACTACGTGCAGTAATTTGAGCTACAGATTACGGTATCAGTAACTACAGTGCCTCACAGCCAGTGTTTCCAGTCCTGCACTTTCACAAGTGGGTTACACATTCACTGATTATTTTTTTTACTTTTAAGAAACTGATCTTTTTTCTTGTCCTAACAAATTGTATCATTTCTCACACTGAAACTTGAAGAGCAGATAGTATTAACAATTTAGACCACAAAGCTTGGGAGAAGATTTGAGAAAATACATTGTTGATGTATAAAATTATTCCTCTGCTTTATAATAGAGTGTCTTTTTCTTTTTAAGGACAGCTTGGTACTTTGTAATGTAGCATATTGTTATGTTACTGATACTGTAGCCAGTGTTCTTTAAACATGTTTTATGCACTTTTCTGGGGGGAGGGTTATTTACTTGGTGGTTTGTTTGTTTTTTAAACTCCAAATGTTGATGCCCTAAAGGATACAGGGGATCTACGTCTACGTGCTTTATGAATCTAAACTTGCACCCTTGAAGTCAGTGGGTGCTTTGCCACTGGACCCTTTGCGATCAACACATCCAAGGGTGGATATGCCCAGACCAAACTGCATCACTCAGATACCTATATCTTTTCTGATCATTATATATTTAAATAATACATATATTTGGTAACATTTTTAAAACCCTTCACTCCTCTTTAACAATGTTTAGTGATTATGTTGGGGAGTGCTGCATTTACACTCTACTTTCCCTTTTTATAAATAGCTTATTCTCAGTCTGCTAAAACAGTTTTGGGCCAAGAAAATTTCTGTAAAAAGGCAGGGAGGCACATTACAGTTTACCAATACCTAAAATCTCTGCAGAAAATTAGGTAGAACCAGTTAAATGTGCTTGTAAATTCTTGAGAATTGCATCTTCCGTTTTGTATCATGAAATTTCAGTTATTCAGACAGCCTATATCTTTAAAAAAATGGAACTTTTAGAATTGTAATTTCCTATTCATTATTAACAAAGTTGGTAGAACCTCAATATTTTGCTCTACTAGATTTAGTTATCCGTCCGGTTTGTCGGCGTCTTTGTTAATTTTTTTTTCTTTACAGATTCGTTATATTTCACAAACCCAAGGCCTTCCAGCAGAGTATCTTCTGAGTGCAGGAACGAAAACAAGCAGGTTTTTTAACAGAGATCCAAACTTGGGATACCCACTATGGAGGCTAAAGGTTTGTGTCTCTCTTTAACTTCAAAATCTGTTCTGTCCATCATGGACCTGATCCAAATCTCATTGTTACGTGATTTTAATATGTTGTGAAGTACCCTTTAGGTTGTAAATATCATTCAGATGTAGTTGATTTGTACATTTCCTTTTAGAAGCTGGACAAACCCCTAGTACATTTCTACCAATAGCAATTGAGTGATATTGACAGCAAAACATGTGTGATAATGGCCATTTATTATGGACTGCTTGGTCTGCATGTCAGAGATGACCTACTTCAGCCGCTGAGCAGTCTTAGGAGTGAAATGAAGTGCATTTCATGGTAGTTTGTTAGTTGGGCTGTTGAAGGCTTTTAACAGAAACAAACTCCTGGTGAGCTCTTGGGAGAAACAGGCTTTCTTTGTGAAAGATTCAGAACAGACGCGCACCTTGTGAGAGTTTGGAAAATCTACTCAAGTTCTAGAGTCCTCCCAGGAGTTCCCCCAACAGAAGTGAAGGAGAATACCTGATATTATTGATGTTTCTAAATAAACAAGTAAAACAAAAAATGGCAAAACCCCACCCCCTGGTTCTGGGGAATAAACTCCCAGGCCTCCTTTAGATCATAGAAGCAAAGGAGGTGAGAGGGCCATCTTATCCCCCTGAGGGTTCACTTTTACATGTCTCAGTTTGGCTTTTGCCCATATCCTAAATACTCGTGCTTCCACTGCTGTCAAATACCCTCTCAGAATCTGGCATTCACTTTGGTAGAACTCTTCTAGGATGGTGGAACATGAGCAGCGTTGGAGTCTATCCTTGACCGATAGTCTGCTCAGGTTTGGCCACATTCTCCTCCAAGCCAGTATTTCAGTGAGTTGCTCCTACTGGGTCACGGAGCAGGGAGCTGGTGACTGTTTACTCCTGCCCTACTTGCAAATGGTTTATTGCGTTTGCCCTCTAAAATAGGCAGAATAATTATATGGCCCAACCTTTTGGTCACTGGCTTTTCTTTGTTGTTGTTTCAATCAAATATTAACACCAGGCTCCAGCTGATCCGAACAAACGTTTTATTTTATAGACTCCAGAAGAACATGAGTTGGAGACAGGAATAAAATCAAAAGAAGCTCGGAAATATATATTCAACTGTTTGGATGACATGGCGCAGGTGAGTAGAGGAGGCTGTTGGAAAATGAATAATGGCTAGAGGTGGTGCTAGGCCACTGGGGGCCCTAAGCAGGGATATTCTCCCCCCCCCCCAACACATACTAATAAAGCGAATGGGGGGCCCCCTTCAGCTGCTTGGGGCCCTACACGATTGTTTAGTCTGCTTATGCCCAGCGCCGGCTCTGATAATGATGCCATTTGAAACACACCTGTACAATGTAAAGGGGATTATGAGGAAGAAACTGCTGTGGCTCAGAAATCCTGACTCTGCTTGTTCCTCCCCCCCACACTCGCCATCCATTGTGAATGCTGGTGCCACTCTGCCAGTGGTAGCAATGGTGAGAGTGCAGTGCAGACAAAGCAGCACTAATGCTTTTACCTGCTCGAGCAGGCCTAGAAGGCACGGTGGTTAAAATGCTGATGCCTTGTCTACACAAGTGGAACCGCGCTGTTAGCAATGGTAGCAAAGCCTTCAGGAAAAGGCTAGGGGAGACACACAGAGGTGTAACAGATCAGCATTTTCTGCCAAAAAAGTCCTTGAGTGCACATTCAAAGCTGCCTGAATCTTACCTATGGAAACTGTTAGAAGCTAGCTTTAGCCTTCCCTTTGTGTAGGATAACATATCTGGAAGGCATTGGAGAATCAAGCCCAATTGATTTCACCTCAGCGCACCGACTAAATATTGAAAAAGAATTCTGTGCATAAGTTAGATTCAGTTTTCTCTGCACTAGTGAATGTAGGCTGGGGAAGGAGAAACCCTAAAGTGATAGCATTTAAGAACCAGCATTGGCTATCGGCACTTTTATAGGCTATGAAATTACCGATTTGTATAGCAGTAATGGATTTTACATTGACACTAACTGTTCTCGGTTTTTTTTTTCTTTCCCAAAGGTGAATATGTCTACGGACTTGGAAGGGACAGACATGTTGGCAGAGAAGGCTGACCGAAGGGAGTACATTGATTTGTTAAAGAAAATGTTGACGATTGATGCAGATAAGAGAATTACTCCGCTGAAGACTTTAAACCATTCATTTGTTACAATGACCCATCTACTGGATTTCCCACACAGCAACCAGTGAGTTGGTGGCACTTTGGTTTTTGCATTGTTCTAGATGGATTTCTCAGCATGACATAGAACAGCATATCTCTAGTGTCCTGGCATGTCAGTCTAATCTGCCAATTAAAAAGGAATATTACTGGGTGGGTGGCTTCTCTTGTGTTTCCAGTTTAGTTACTTAGATTGAATTTGTCTTCTCCCAATTCACGAGACACAGCAGGAAGCTTATCCAGGTGACTTTTTTTGGCTCACATAAATATTTTTCTCCACTAGTTAGGGGCTGTATTATTTAGTTTTGCCAGATCTCTGACATTCTTTGTTGCTGTAAAGCTAAAGGCATATACATGCACATGTAAAACAGTATTCTAAGAGCTATGTAATTCCCTTCCTTCCCTTTAATCCACTGCTTACAGTGGAGGCTACGCTGTATGTACTGGTATTGTATGTCTAATATTTCCCTCACTCATTCTATTTCAGTGTGAAGTCCTGTTTTCAGAATATGGAGATCTGCAAGCGAAGAGTTAATATGTATGATACAATTAATCAAATAAAGAGCCCATTCACAACACATGTAGCTCCTAATACAAGCACAAACCTAACAATGAGCTTCAACAACCAGCTCAATACAGTGCACAATCAGGTATGTGAGGCTTTAGCTTTGGGAAATGTTTTTGATGCTGTGGGCCAAATCCTGCTCTGCAAAGTAACTCCACTGAAGTCAGATATTTTGCATTTACACGTAATGTAGCTGAGCAGAACTTGCCCCTACATTAATAGAACTGTGTTGCTGCCATATGAGAACCAGTTCTGAGTTTTAGTGTTCAAGTGTTGTTGCTACATACGAATTTAGACATGTTCTACGCAAATGGTATTTTCAGTGATGTGTTAAAATTCCTTAGATAACATCTCAATTCAGAATTTTTTCCTCCACTCATAAGGCTATAGAAATTAGAGATGGGGCAGACCTATTAAGACATACACCCCAGCTGGGGGCAGTGCAGGCTAGTTCAACAACAGCTGACTCATCGCTTCCCCACCTAGTGGAGTTGGGTTTTTTGAAGATAGTTTTCAGAACGTGTAGGCTGCCTTTGCAATTTCATTTTCCATGTAGTTGGCAAGGCCAAACTGACACAAAGTTTCTCTGCTCTATTACTCTGATTGCATGGGCCTGCCAATCCAGAGGCATGAAAGGCAAAAAATAGAAAGTGGATTCAAATACAGCTTTTTTCAGGTCTGTTTTCTCCCTTACCTTTATTTTAATTCTTTAGCTGATGTCATTTCATGTCAGGATTCTGCTCCCTGCAGTAGTTTGTTCCTGGGATATGGGGTACGTAATACAAATATGCCCATTTATAATGTTTTGTTTTCTAGGCCAGTGTCTTGGCTTCCAACTCTACTGCTGCTGCTACTCTTTCCCTGGCAAACTCGGATGTCTCGCTGCTAAACTATCAGTCTGCTCTGTACCCATCATCTGCAGCACCAGTTGCAGGCGTAGCGCAACAGAGTGTTTCCTTACAGCCTGGAACCACCCAGATCTGCACACAGACCGATCCATTCCAGCAAACATTCATTGTTTGTCCCCCTGCTTTTCAAAGTAAGTGGAAAAACCTGTTGCATTCTACTGGAGTTTCAGCCAAATGAAAATAAAATCTTGTGATTTGGGCCAAGTAGAGAAACTCCAGGAGATCACTCTGTGATCTCACATGTGAATCTGAAACCATTGAAATCAGCCCAGGTGTGTATGTATGTCCAGTTCTCCTCTCCCAGGACACGCTTGGACAGGTGAGGAGAACATACCTGCCTACTAGGCAATCTTCAGTCACTTTATTGCTCAGCCATTTCCTCCTCCTCCCCCTCCTCCCCGCCCCCCCGAACGTAACACAACAGCATTCCTCAGGGCTATAGGAGGAGTTTGACCCATCTGAGACTTAAGAAAACCTCTGAAATGTTTCTCGTTCCCTGAATGACACCTCGACGCTCATGATGTTCTGTTTGACCTTTGAGTGGTCAGGGTTGCATATGCGCACAATCTACTTCCCACTGAGAACCAGCATGAGAAAGTTATGATGAAAAGGGGATTTTTCTAGAGATTTAATTGTCTGAAACTCAGGCCTAGAATAGAAATCCCTCCTGAGTCTTGTCCGTGAATCTATTATTGGGGGCCTGAGAACTAGGTTCACTTTCATAGTGGAGCAGAAATTTATTTCTAGGCTTTGGTTTCTTGGCACCAAGAGCATTTGGAGAGAGACTCTAGGGTTAGAAAATGCTTGGACTATGCACAGGTGCTATCGCAGTTAAAATTTTCATCCCGACAACGATTCCCTTAAATTTCTAGAATGAATGTGCACTCTTGGAATCTCAGTTCACAAGTGTTAATACAATTGTGCAGCTTGGTGGGAAGAAGTAAAAGAATGCCAATTGCAAAGAGATAAAGCTACACAGAGTAAGAAATGCAGCTGCTGATCATGAAAGCTTCTCCATTTGTATCTGGCTTATGCTAATATGGTAGGTTATGAATGAAGCAAAATATCTTGATAGAGCGAGTGCAGGACACAGTGGCTGCAGTATGCAGGTTGTATTTGTTTTTAGGTCGCATGGTAACATTAGAAGTGTTTGACTATGTTCCCTTCCAGATGTGATTGAGGGGAGTGCATTTGGCTGGCTTGTATGCACCTAAGCTTTTAGAGAATTCTCCAGTGCCATCTTGAGAATGTTAGGGACTTGCAGAGTCTGTAATTGTTCATTAGTCAGGGCTTTATTGGTGGGTTGTCTCTGATACCTCCAGCTACACACCTGCCATCTCTGAAAGGTCCATCTAGTGCCAAATGCTTTCGACGGCTAGGAAGTCCGTAGACAGTGAAGGCAAGCCGAGGCCTTTCAAAGGAGAATGTAGGTGCCAAACTGATCTGAAACATTCAATTTAAGTACTACTTGTAAAGTAAAGCCTTGTCTAGACTGTCAAAAATGACACTTGTAATGGTGGAGGAGCACCAGTGGAGCTGAATTATAGATCCCACTTTTGCCAGAGTAGATGTACCTTTCAAAGAGCAGACAGGGAACATAACTCAGTGTGGACAAGGTATTACTGTAAAAAGGAAATGGAAGGGAAGGGCATCATGACCCAGTGGCACCAGATCATTTCCCCATGTCCCCCAGTAAAGAATTTGTCTTCTCCTGGAGGGTGCAGCACCTTGCAGACACTAGTAGATGTATGGTTTGGGTTAGTTGTGACTTTAATTGTTTAGAAAGTGTTTCCGGTAGTGTTTCCTATATGTTGGGAGTGATTTATAATCTTTTAATGGATTTCTGGAGGTGGTGTGTAAGTACAGTACATAAAGACTTCAGAATTCCAGAAACTATTCTTTTTTTGTTTCCATTTAAGTATGGCATATTTAAACTGGGTGGTGGTTGGATTCAAGTTCCGCCTGGCCAGCAGAGTCTGAAAACGTTCCCATCCCATGGCTGTTCAGTGACCTAAATTAAATAGGTAGCAATAGTCTCAGACCAGTTCTCACTGAATAGGTGTCTGTGTTGCAAAAGCCAAGACAGAAAGTGCAGCACTGTTACCAGCACTAATTCCCAGCAAAGCCTTACAGAAGGCGCAGGTGGCCATGTGTGGGTATGAATACCCTGAGCTTGTCATTCGCAGTGGGGAGCAGGTTGCTGCTGGACAAAGGGAGCCCCTCTGTCTGGTTGGGGTGCCCCATTTCTGTGCCCCTGCAGGAAGGGGCCCCTCTTTCCCTGATGGCTGAGGCTGTGACCGTGTCTTCTGTTCATCCTGCTTTGGCTGGCAGGAATTAGAGTCTGAAAAAACATTTGGATAATAAAGAAATCAGTTTAACCATGGCTTCTTCCTTTTCCGAACAGCCGGACTTCAGGCCACTGCAAAGCATTCTGGGTTCCCGGTACGGATGGAGAATGCCGTTCCGATTGTACCACAAGCACCAGCAGCACAGCCGCTGCAGATCCAGTCGGGAGTTCTCACACAGGTAAGAACGGGGGTAACTGGAATTCCACCTAGTGCAAAGCACAGGCCAGCTTTATTCTCTCTCGTTGGAATGGCAGCCATGTCTTGTTGGGGGCGTGTGTGTGTGTGTGGGGGGGGGGGGGGTTTCTTTGTTATTAACAGAAATCTCAGAATGGATCAGGAGTTGGGGACCTGGATCCCAGTGATATATAGGTTCATATCAAGCTCGAGTCTGCCTGGTTCTGCTGGGATATTGTAAGTCTGAATCTTATTTGTTACTTTGACACTTCACAATTCTCCTGTGCCAAGTGCCAGCCAGGAGGGACTGTTAGTGGAGTCCATAAGTCCTTTAGAATCTGATATTTGCATAGAATATTGACGTGCCCTACCAATCTGCAGGCAGAGGATAATTACAAAACCAGGATAGTAGTTTGTATTTCTTTATGATCACTGGCTGTGGGGTTTGGCCTTCCATAATGGGGTAAATATTTAGTCTCCTGAGACTTCCGTCTTCCTCTGGATGGGACTACTGTTCAAAACATTCGGTTCTTGTCTGGACAGAGTGCCTGCCTTATGTAGGAAGGTACATCTGCTTAAAAGCCAGACAGCAAATTCCATAGGAAATTAATTGGTTTCTATGCATTATTTACCATGTGAAAAATGAGATCCCAGAAAACAAAAGTAAAGATTTGAATTATGGATGTTGTATGTTCCCATCTTTAATTCAACTCAATTACTTTTGCATCCTTTTTTTTGCATAATTGCATCCTTGACATGCGTGGATGTGTTTCACTGATTGTATTTATTTCCAAATGTGTTATCAGAAGTAATGATTATCTTTGAAATTTGAAATATATAGTCTGTTGTTTTACAAAAACTTTAAACTCTTATTTGTCTTCTGCCATAAAACCAAAACTATTTCCAACAAAGCAGTGTTTTATTTAAATATACAATGGGTACACAGTAATAAGCTCATTTATTGTAGGACATTTTTGTACACTGAAGAATCCATCATCTTTATGGATACTACTATAATTTTACTAGTTTGCATAGTTTCACAGTTTCTGCTGACAGTTACATAGGGAAATAATGTGCATACTCTTAATTGTAACGGCCAAGAAATCTGGGGGAAGTATATCACAGTGACTGGTCTAGTCATACAGGAGCAGTTTTAGGTGATAAATTGTAATTTATTCAATTCAAATAATTGAGGTAGCATTTGATGATGCATGCATTTGGTTTAGTATAATTGCACAGGTCACAGTATTCAATGAACAGAATAATCTTAAAAGGAAGCCATCATGAAGAAGACCATTCCTGCTGCTCTTCATGATAAAGTACCAAAGTTGTTTTTTTAAAAAAAAAAAAAAACAACAAACAATGATTTTATGGATTAGGTTTGTTTCTCGGCAATCTCGCCATGATTAATGTTAATTTCTAGTAATCTAAAGACCCTGGTGACTAAGATTATTAAAGTTCCTTAGTTTATTCTTTCCTGAGAGTACTGTACACGAAATAGCCTGTGTATGATTATATGTGATGTGTTACATCAGTGGTGAAGCATATATCACTATGGCCCAATACAGTATATACAAGAGATGGCCTGGAATACACACATCTAGGATCCACCCAGAATAAGGTAGTATAAAGTTTGAACCAGTTTTGTGAAGCTGGTTCCTGTGTCCCTTGCACTCCCCTCAGGAATGTTTGCCAGTTGGTCATATTAGCCCACCTGGAGGGCCAGAGGGAGTAGTGGTTTGAATACATACGTTTGATTGCTGAGAGATATTGAAGAGTGTTGTTAGTACCAATAGGTTGAGAGCCTTTCTGGCCCTATTGCTGAACCCAGTTAACCTGCCTCAGGACGTGTGTTTCACTCACTGCCTAATCTACGTTTCAGGGAAGCTGTACACCACTAATGGTAGCAACTCTTCATCCTCAAGTAGCCACCATCACGCCGCAGTATGCGGTGCCCTTTACTCTGAACTGCGCAGCCGGCCGGCCAGCGCTAGTAGAACAGACGGCTGCAGTACTGGTAATTGCCTCCCTTGATTGTGTTCACTAACGGAGTTTTTGTTTTAACTTAGACTTGCAGAGGGCATGGAAGCATGTGCCATCTTGTGGCTGTGTTCTTGCTACATCTTAATGTCTTGTTGTTTTCCTCCCCAACATTGCTGACGCACTGTCTGACTCTGATGTTTAGTGTGGCTCTAAAGAATCCAGATCCATTGACTGTTGCTCTTTACTAGTCTAGTATTATAAAGCTCTTCTCCTAAGCTCAGAAGAGCTGTAATCCTATTTGTCTTTTGCTTACTGTCCTGTCTTTACCTTTTAATTGTTGTAAACAAAGGAAACGGCCTTTAGGTTGACTCTGCTACAGGTACCTGGATGGCCAGAATTTGAACCAGTTGGCAAGTTAGCTGCATTTTTTGTTTTAAAGCTTCTTTGCATGTAGAACTGTATCAAGTGCTTAAGCTCAGGTTAAAACCTCTAATAATAGCAAGTGCTTTTTAATTTATTTCTTTAGCAGTCAAGAAACCTTAACCTTCATTGAATATTGACAATAATTCTCTGACCTTTCATTATCTATAACCAATCACTGGCAGCTTGCATCATCCAGAGAAAGATGTTGCTCCCCACAGATGCTTTTTGTTCACATTATTACATTTTGTGGTTGAAATTAAAGGTGAGCTCTAGCTTTTTAGACGGCAGCAGTTTCTCGGGCTAGTTCTGATTAAGCTAAATGTCCAACTGACGGGCTGTGGGAGTGGGTGGACCTGGTTTTAGAATCTGTGCTTTCAAAATTGTTGCCCTCTGAATTTGTCTGGTATCTGCATCAGAATTGACCCTGCAGATGTCACAAGCCAGTCATTTTAAAACTCCAGAATCAGATCAGTGAAGCATATGGAAACATTACAATGCACTTGAAGTCCTTCTGTCCTCACATGTCTTTCAAAGCACACTCCATTTCTTACATAAACCATTTTGTCTTTTTGTGGCTTTAAAAGCAATAACTTATTAGCATTTTTTCGCCCAAGCTGGAGACTCGTTTTGGGGTGGAATTTGCTCAAGCCGGAGCTCTGGCCTTACTGTGACTAGTGACTTAAGCTTGGCCATTCGAGTGTCTGCTACTAGCCACAACATTAAATGCTCCCCGTTTTTGAGATTGGAAAGGCAGGCAAGTGGGTTCTGCTGGATCACAAGTGGTTTGTACAGAAAGGACCCAAAGGATCTTATCTCTCTTCCACCTCTTCTCCAATTCTGCTTGCTGAAGGGTTGCCATTGAAAATGGCAGGAGTGGATGTAGCAGAGCACGGGCACCATTAAGTGACTGGTGACTCTTTCAAAGTGCATTTGGGTTTCTGAGCTAACAGGCCAATTAGATCTGCTCTTCTATCTGTGTGCAGTGGACTTGGGCGCTTCACTCCCCTGTACCTCAGGAGGAGATCAGAGCCAGTCGTCTTCAAACTAAGAGCCTGGATTCTAATTCTCTCCAGAGAATTCGATATTTCCATTTGGTTTCCTGGAGCCTTTGGCCCAAATTGCTCACCTTTAGTGCTTCCGACACTTCTCTCTTTGCTTCTTAACTTACGTTTGCATTAGCCATTTGCTAAGCTTTGCCTATTTTTGTCCTTCCTCTGTCAAAACAGTTCGTCGCTTGGAAGGCCTGATTTCTGCCTCCCGTTGGGAAGTTAGATTTCGCTCTGTATTAAACTCTCTGCTTTGTCTTGTGCAGGTGTTGGCTTTTGGAAAGACGCATGGTGTGACTTAACATATTTCTCTTTTTTATTATTCTGCTTATGTTGGCAGAGGTGTTAGCAGTTCTCTGCTTGAAGGCTTCTTGTTTGGAACCAGTATTTGTAATAAGTGGATCTGTTACTTGCAGAAATATTTTGTTTAAAACAGCACGTGTTTGTGGTTTTGCAGTTTAAACTGCAGGAAATAGAACCATGTGTGTTCTGCGTCATAGCGCTATTGTACTGCAGAAGCATATTACCAATTTAGACTGAAAAGCCAGGATCCCTATGACCTGAAAGTGGGTGTAGTTTGAGCATCTCACATGTGACAAACACAGCAAGAGATGCTCTTTTTTTTTTTTTCTTTTTTAATATATTGACTGGTTGTTTTTTTTCCTTCAGCAACTCAATCCAAGTGGTAAAAAGTCCATATTTGTAACTAGATTTTTATTTCTGGGTCATGTGAGCAAGATGAACTCATTGGCTTTTTGCAAATGTTGGACTCCACTTATCTAGACTACCGAAACCTGCATTTTGCTCCATTTCCTCAGTCTTTTTGTAAACTATGAAAACATATTGAAAATGTGGCCTAGACCCTTCGGTAACAGTGCTTGAATCAGGGGAGATTGGCATTTCTGCCATTACCCCACTTCCTCTCTCCACGCTGGAGAAGAGATTGGGGAGGAGCAGAGAAGTTTCTGCTGCCTTTGCTTCCCCTCAGTTTGAGCACTATAAACAACGTGTTTGTGAAACAGCTGCTGAATGGGCTAAATGGCTTCCAAATTGAACTACTTCATTGAAGATTCTTTCATTTTATGGTCCTCAGAACCATCTCAGATGCACTTGTTCTCTAGTAATGGCCTCTTAGGTGCACAGCAGAAATGGCCCCTAGTGTTCTGGTGGATGTAGTCTACCCACTTTCTGGCACTCTTTCTGCTGTACAGTCTAAACACCATCCTCTTCCCCAGGTGATGTTTGTGATAGAAAAGGTGGACAAACTGGCTGAGGAAGTTTGTTTCTCTGGTTTTCTTGTTCTCTTCCTGTAGTGAGGCCATGGGAGGAAGTGCAATCACATACCTTTATCTCTGCAAGTTAACAATCTGCACAGCTGATTCTGTTGTTTGGAAGGGTCTTTCTCGCTACTCTTGGAAGCTGAAACTTAGCGAGTCCCTCTTTCTGTTTGTTGTTTTGCAGCAGGCCTGGCCTGGAGGGACCCAACAGATTCTGCTACCTTCCACCTGGCAGCAGCTTCCAGGAGTTGCACTGCACAATTCTGTTCAGCCCACAGCTGTGATTCCAGAGACGATTGGAAGCAACCAGCAGTTAGCTGACTGGAGGTAAGGGTCTGTGTTAACGCAGAGGTGCTCCTGAGCCCAGTGACATGATGGCATAATTTGTAGCAGGTAAGTGTTTCCGTCATTAACAGCTTCCATGTCACCTCCGCCAGTGCCACCGTTGTCAGGACTAGGACTAATACTACTGAAATGTGCAGCCTCACAGTGCTTGAACCAGTGTGTTAGAGAGCTGCTTCTGGCCTAGAAGATCCAGTGGGAATGTGAGCCAGTGCAAACCCACAGACTTGCCTGACTGCACCGGCTCCCCACATTCCTGCCTGCGCTGTGCGCTCCCGTGGTGCCTGCAGCCCAGTCAGCGTTTGGGTCTCTCTCCCCCGTAGGAACGCACATTCCCATGGAAACCAGTACAGCACCATCATGCAGCAGCCCTCCTTACTGACCAACCACGTGGCTCTAGCGACTGCGCAGCCTCTGAACGTTGGAGTTGCTCACGTTGTCAGGCAGCAGCAGAGCGGCGGCCTCGCAGCAAAGAAGAACAAACAGCCGGCACAGAGCACAGCCAAGTAAGGAGCCCTCCCTGCTGACCTTTCGACACATTGCGGGGAGATGTGTAGATCCTGGGGCGCTAGCATCTTGCTCACACAGGGGCCCTGTCTGCAACTGTGTTTAGTGAGCTGCCAGCTAAGGGCTGAATGCTGAACTCCTTCCTCAGGCAATCTTCACTGCCGTGGGAGGGCAGGGACTGTCCCCAGGTGTGTGCATTGCCAGCAGATTGGGGCCCTGCCCTCATCGGGGCCTCGAGGTATTCTGTAGTACAGTCTGGCCTCTGAACAAGGGAGGACCAGAGGGGACCCTCCTGCACTGAGGGGAATTCCACCCCTTTAATCCTGCGTGCTGCGACTTGGAGTTTTTCCTGGCTCTCTTGACCTAATGGGTGTTGAGTTCTATCAGGATGTCAGCTCTAGGGCTTTTCTTTTCCTGCTGGCCCCAGGCCATGGTGAGCTCTGGCACAGTCTGTCTATCTCTAGGTGGGCAGCATGGTTTGGCCACTGAACAATCTCCTTGTCTTGCCCTGTTGCTTCCTGCAGGCCCACCGCTGCACTGGAGGCCGTGCCTTCCCAAGTCTACTCGTTGATTGGGAGCAGCCCCCTTCGTGCTGTGTCCTCCTCCAACGCTCTCATTGCCGTGCAGGAGCAGCACCAGCCCATCGTAATCCCAGACACGCCTAGCCCACCCGTCAGCGTCATCACCATCCGCAGCGATACCGACGAAGAGGAGGACAACAAATACAAGCCCACAAGGTAGAGAGTCTGGCTTTAGAGCGACTAGCATTTCGCCCTGAGCTAGGCACAGCCTGCACACTCCCACGTCCATCCTTGACCGCAAGAGGATGTTTATGGGAGGAGAAGAGTGCCAGGCTAGAAAAGAAAAGCGCATGCAGAGGGGTTTGTGAGGCTGGGCTAAGAAATCTGTGCGGCGAAATCTCTGATGTGAGGCACAGAACATCCCATCATGCCTCTGTGCGATTTGGCTTTTCCACTAACTCGAATTACCATAAAGTTCTGGATAAGGGGAGAGAGCCATGGCAGGGCCAAGGGTGCTCCCTGTGGGCACTCCAGGTACATGAGTATGGTGTGTTTTCTCCCCTAGCTTGGGCATGAAGCAGAGATCCAATGTCATCAGCTATGTTACCGTGAATGACTCCCCAGACTCGGACTCCTCCCTCAATAGCCCCTACACCAGCGATCCGCTCTCTGCTGTCAGGAGTGCTGGAGGGGTGCTGGAGCTGCCTGCCAGGGGAGCGGCCGACAGCTCCAGCTCCCGCACCATCATCGTCCCACCTCTGAAAACACAACTGACCGACTGCATCGTCGCCACGCAGGCCTCAGGTAGGTGTCCACTCTGACAAAGATAGGACCTGCCAGCCCACTCCTTGTGTCTGTATCCGTAGCTCTGACAGCACTGTCTCCTTTGTCAGAATAGCCAGGACTAAGTTGTAGGCAGCTAGTGTTCTGTGCTGGCTCGTAGTTGCTGCCCTCAGATTCTAGAAATCTGGGTCTGTTAAGATTCACTGAGTATAAAAGGATTTCCATTGGGTTATTGGCAGCAGTTCCCCCAGCAGCCGATTGCAGCATGTTACTCAGATCTCTGGGAAATGCCGGCATGTTATTGATTCATCCAAGCATGACACTGAAACTAGAGAAATGGCCCTGCAAGGGAAGGGCCCCTGCGTTGTTGAAGGTACACAAGCTGGTGAGGTCCTGGAATGAGTTGGAGAAGAATGGACTAACCTGCTCGTGTTTTTCAGGCATTCTGAGTAGCGTCAGCAAGACCAAACCAGTGGCATCGGTGAGTGGGCAGTCATCGGGATGCTGTATAACACCAACCGGGTACCGGCCACCTCGCATGGTGACTGGTGGCGTGCAGCCACTCAACCTTAGCCAGGTAAGCAAGGCTGTGGCTCTTGCTTTGTCTTCTGCATGTCCCTGAGGCTTGTTAATACCAAACAGGACTCTGTCGTGCTGGACCCTGTGTTCTGGGGAGAGGAAGAGGGCTGGTTACCAGTGACAGAAGCACTATAGCTGCTTCCTCGTTGTTGGCATTAAGTAGCTGGTTCTGGTTCAGTCCTTGACAGTTCAGAATGGCATAAAACTTGTGCTCTCTCCTGTGGGCAGGGTCGGCTCCAGGCACCAGCAAACCAAGCACGTGCTTGGGACAGCACATTTTCAGGGGCAGCATTCCAGCCAGCCTTTTTTTTTGCACTTGGGGCGGCAAAAGCCTAGAGCCGGCCCTGGCAGCAGCAGTGTGTCCTGCACGGGGGGCACCCTGGGGCCGCTGCAGTTCGTGTCGGGCAGCAGCGCCCGCACCTTATGGCCGGGCAGGCTCCGAGCGTGGGACACTCAGGCTGGGGGCCGCCCCGCGGGGTGCACGGAGCCGCCTGCAGGTGCCGCAGGGCGGCTGCCCCTCGGCGCTGCAGCCGGGGCTGGGCGAAGCAGCCTGAGCCACCCAGGGACTGTGGCAGGGTGGCCAGGAGCAGCAGCAGCAGTGAGGCCATAGTGGGGACCGGTGCCTGGGGCGCTGCCGTGTGGGGCCCGCATCCCACTCTCCGGGGCTCCACTCCCTCTGGGGCTGCCCTGCCCCGGCTCCTCAGCCCTTTGCCGGGCGGTCCCCTGGCTCTGCCCTCCCGGGTCCCGGCCAGTCCTGGAGGCGGGAGCCCCGGCTGGAGGGACCCTGGGCTGAGGCGCTGTCCGGGAGCCCTGCTGCTTACCCTGACCCTGCCAGCGCCGGACTGGCTGGAGACGAAGGGGGAGAGGGCGGAGTCAGCACTGGTTGGGGGGAGCCCAGGGCTGGAGCAGCAGGGAGTGTGGGTGGGGTGGGGGTGAGAGCCCAGAGTTGGGGTGGCAGGGGGTGCGGGTGGGGGGGGGGGAGAGCCCAGGGCTGGGGTGGCAGGAGGGTGTGGGGGGAGTCCAGGGCTGGGGTTGGGGGCAGCCAAAAATTTTTTTGCTTGGGGCAGCAAAAAACCTAGAGCTGGCCCTGCCTGTGGGGGTGTCTCCTGGCAGCTGGTGTGTCAGGGAAAGGGGCCAAGCAGGGCACAGATCCTACTCTTGCCATGCTGGGGAAGGAGATACTAGGTGGACTGGCTTAGCCTCTGGAGGGAGGACTCGTCTGCGCCTCCCACCCACCCACCCCCTTGCAGATCTCGCCAGGTACCAGCCCAGAGATGGCTCTGATGAGCTATATGCGCATTCCCTTCCTGGTCCTGAGCCTGGCCTCGCTTTAGCTGGTGCCCCCGGCTCTCGTGTTTGACTCAAGCTCAGATTGTCTGATCACAACAGAGCAGTGCCCGGCACCTCCAGCCAGGCTTCTCTGGCCCCACGTACACAGCCTCCACTCCGCCTTCGTCAGCTGCACCAACGGTGGCTGCTGTGCAACCAGCCCTGCCTGCCAGATCCAGAACTAGAGCAGCCTCCCTGTGGTGTGCTCAGCGCCTGGCCAGACGCGGCCAGGCGGGAGCCTTGGCCACGGCACCAGAAGGGCTGCGGTTCCACCTCAACCCCCTGTAACAGTCCGACTTATCTCCGTAGTCAGTGAGATCTGCCCTTCCTCAGGCTGCCAGTCTCCTGGTGCTTCCTGCAGAGCATTATGAGCCCTGCTCCATGAGTGCTTGAACGTCCCCAGGGCAGGGCCCGCCCATATCTGGTTTTCCTCCCCCACTGACAGGCATCACATGGCAGGTGCCCACTCACTTCACTGATTTTTCTCCTTTGCAGAACCAGCCAACGCCAGTGTTGGCCTCACAGGAGAGAAGCGGAAATCCGGCTCCACGCAGGCAGCAAGCGTATGTGGCTCCCCTCCCATCAGCTATTTCTCAGGCTCCCTACACGTTTCAGCACGGCAGCCCAGCTCATCCCCATCTGGCAGCAGCTACAGCGAGCACACATCTTCCCAGCCAGCCCCACATGTACACCTATGCTCCGAGCACTGCTACAACGCTGGGCTCCACAAATTCTCTCGCTCATCTCTTCTCCCCTCAGGGCTCTTCCAGGCACACCACGTACGCGGCCCACCCTAGCACTCTTGTCCACCAGGTACCAGTGAGTGTCGGGCCCAGCTTGCTGACTTCTGCAAATGTCCCGCCTGCCCAGTACCAACATCAGTTTGCTACTCAGTCCTATATTGGTGCTTCCCGAGGATCTGCTATTTACGCTGGATACCCGTTGAGCCCAACAAAGATCAACCAGTACTCATACTTGTAGTTCGGGGGCTGCCCTTGATCGGTAGGGTTTGCAGTAATTGTGACTAGCCCACTCTGGGGAGAGCTGGGTTCCGCTACAGGCCTGGAGAATTAAAGGAGGTTTTCAGGTGAACCTTTACCTGGTGTTGACTGTACTCTCGTAGTCTCCTCTAAGTCTGGATTTACCACGTATGACAATGTCTCTGCTTGGGGAATTCAGTCACTAACTGGGCAGCATCCATTGGTATCAGTACAAGGGTCATTGATTAAGATTTTAAACTTTTACTTAATTTTTATAGATGCTTTTAAAAAGGTCACAGTCCAATTTATTTAAAGCTATTGTGATATTATGATAATCGGAGGAGAAAAGGAAAATCAATGCCTTTAAAGACCGATGCTGATTTTTTTTTAACTCTTATAATTTAAACAGATTAGCAGATTATATTTTAGCAGCTTGCACAAATCCAAATTGCCACTAAAAATATAATGCACATTTATCTCAGTAAGTTGCTAGAGCAGATTTCAAACTTCAGTTTAATATTTTAAAGTTTTTCCATAATTCATTTTCTCACTAGTAGATTACTGTTTCTGCAAAAGCAATTACATCTCTATTTGTCCCTGTCAACATTTTCTGTTTACTTTCCTGCTTTCTTTAAGGGTATGATAGAGGCAGCTATCTTGTACTAGCAACCTAATATTCAAAAGTCCATGTAAACCATGAAATCTTCATTTTATTGTCTTGTAAAGTCTGAATATCCATAACGTAGCTGGGTTTTTATCATTGCAGAAGCTATTAAATTAAGTTTTTCATTTATATGCAAGATCTCACTGTATAACGTAACATGACTGCTTTGCCAAAATGCTGTGTTCTTCAGCTGAGAATTGATAGTGCTGCGTTGCTCTTTTGAGTTTGGTTTCTTTGGAGTATTAGACACTGGCCCTATAATGGAGCTGGAGTCCTCTCTCAGAAGCCCAGGGCTTTTGTTTTTTTTCCTTTTCTTTCTTTTTCCTTGCATGATTCATTTAGGAGGGAGCTGAACAATCTGAAATACAGTGAAATAATGACATGTACAGCTTTTTATACTCCGGTGAGCCTCTCCTCCTGGGTATGCTAGCAGCCAGCTTTAAAGCGCTCTTATTAAGACTTGCATACAGTAAGTGCATGTAGGAATTGAGGGGGGGAGGAGGGAAGAAAAAAAAATCCAGATTTTAAAGTTTATTACTGAATTTAAAACTATTTTAGAAGTTTTGTAATGGTGGTGTTTTAATATTTTACATGAAATGAAATATGTACATATTGATTAGAGAAAAAAATATAACAAGCAAAACTTCCTGCTAACCCCAAATGTTCTGTCTTTGTAATCAAAATGTGTAGTGATTATACTTGAACTCTGTACCTAGTGTTTGTCTAAATCTTAAACGTTCCTGGGGATGAAATTGATGTATCCTTTGTATTTAAACCAAAACGATACGTCAGAATGTATGTGAATTAATGCAATCATTAGAGCTCATCACTGTAGCACTGAGAGAGAGAGAAAGTAGAGCCTCATGAGAGAAAAGGATACCTTCTGATTTGTTTTGCACAGGTATGTGTGATGAAGAATTGTTTGTGTCCCCTTATTGTAGTGCCTTAAATGATGATGTAGTGTGAATAGAGTTTACAGTGAGCTTGCCTTATGAGGGACCAGCAAGCCCCCATTGAATTGAAGCAATTCACTAAGCTTATCATAGCAAGAATAGCAGGATGTTGCATAGATGCATTGTTCTCAGTTTTAATGCTAACATAAAAGGCTACATTTTTGTTTGGAGTGAAGCGATGTTTCCTTAAGCTTTCCTTGAAATGGCACATATACTGTTAGATGTCTGTCGGTGCATTTCAAATAGGGTAGTGCTGGGAATGCATTGGAATATTTAGTCTGATATTGCAGAAGTGATTAAGTATGTGCAATCACTTTATTAGATTAGAGTGTGATGTTACCTTCCCCTGTGTTACTAGCAGACGTTTCTTGTAAAATATTGCTAGCTTGGTGACAGAATGTTTATACCAAAGAGAGCCTGCTGTAAAGCACATAACATAACAATACCATTAAAAAAATGTATATTTCATCTGCTGATGTGGAACTGTTGGGAAGGTTTATTAGCTGTAGCACTAGTTATGAGGAATACTCCATTTGCGTAACCCAAATGAAACTACACTTTGTTTCCTTGGGTCTGTTGAACTAGGAATTATTTCGTGACCTTCAGTACAGAGGCCAAACGGATAATGAACTGGCTTGAGCAGTGGTATTGCTGCAGCAATAAGAGGTTTTTGCAGCCTTGAACCCCAGTTCCGTCCAAGTTGAAAACAGTCGAGTTCTATGACTGGTGCATGACATGTCAGTGTCCAGAGGGGCAGAAGTTCAATTCTGAAGTTCCACATTACTGGGATAGGAAGGTCTAGGCTGGTCTGAAATTGATCAGTTGTAGGAGGTTTGGTGTCTCTTTCATAGTAAGGACTTTGGAACTGGATGGGAGCAATTAGCAACGTCACTAACCAGAAGTCATCGTCTAGTGTATTTTCTGACACAGCGCTCCTCAAAATGTGGGGATAACTGAGCAATCCCATCACTGGTGGTGCCAATGCTCTGTGTTATCCAAATGTTTCTCACTTAGTGCCAAGCACGTCCTTATTTTGTCCGCGTTGTGGCTTGTGTTCAGTACTTCCCCCTCGAGACAGATACCTCTTGGATACAGAGTTGTGCCTTTCCTTCACAAGGCAAACAAACGCCAACATCTGCATTACATGAAAACTTTTCACCCCATTTCACAAAGAGTAAAGTGTTGCCTGGGAAGTTCTTAAGAAGAGAACAATAACCAAGGCCTCTAACAAAATGAACTAATCAACTGGGGGGAAGCCTTTGTTTAAAAAGAAACTAAAAAAAACCAGCACCTCTTACATAGTTTAAAAAAAAAAAAAAAACTGCCAAATTTATCTACTAAGAACATTCTCATCTCCTCCACTGATTCAAACATCCCTCCGCACTGGAAAAAGGAGGATGAGATGGGACCTGCATCAATGAGATGTCACATCCCATTTAAACTGTGATACGCACCATTTAAAAACCCCACAGGGCTAGATTCTGATCTCAGCACTGGATTTACAGTGGTGTAACATAAAAATGTGGCCCACAGTGTGTGTTGCCCCGTCAAGGGTACGGTAAAGATTCAGTTCTGAGGAGGTGCAGCCTTTCTCCCAGTGCATTCCAGCCCATGTGGCCCCAGTGAAGCATTAACGACTGAGCGGCCTCACTGTCACAGCTGGTTTGCATAGTGTGTAACCAGACATGCGATTGATGAATATATATTTGTCCTTTCTTTAACTATGAGCAATTAGCTGGAATTTGGGATTCACCTTTTGAATTATAGATGAATTCTTGTGATTCACAAACTGTGTTTAATTAGAGTTGTTCCTATTTGCTGACTTGCATTCACAGCTGTGATACCCTACTGCAGAAGCAACTTCAGAGCTTTTCTGCTTAGCACCTAGTTGACTGATGCAGTAATTTACCTCTGATTCAGCAATTATTATTATTATTATTTTTTTTTAGTACATGGAACTAAATTGCTTCTAAATGACAGGATTGGCACAGCCCTGCTTTCTCTTTAATTTAAACTTATGAATGGTGCCGCATGTCTACATGGTTGTTTGTTCGTTGCTAAACTTTATTATAATGTGTGATTTCAGATTCAGCTTGAAATATATCTATCTCACTACATGTAGCAGTACATTATATGTAATGTTAGTATTTCTGCTTGAATCCTTGATATTGCAATGGAATTCCTACTTTATTAAATGTATTTGATATGCTAGTTACTGTGTGAAATTTAACTTTCTTTTATGGTTGTGCTTTTCCTTTTTAAAGCCGCTAGATACAGGTAGTTTCTGACATTTACTGATCTATGTTTGTATTGCCGATGTACTTAGGGGGTATGTAAAAATCATTTTAACAAAAGAAATATAGATATTTAAAAATTTAATACTAACTATATGGGAAAAGGGTCCATTGTGAAAACACAGTTTATCTTTGGATTCAGTGTTTGTCTTTGGTTTTACAAAGTAGCTTGTATTTTAAGTATTTTCTACATAATATGGTAAAAATGTAGAACAATTGCAATGCATCAATAAAAGGGTTAATTTTCTGTTCTCTATTCACTTGGCCGTTTCGGAGAGTATCTAGGATAAATGCAGCCCTCTGCCCCTTTTCAGACCGCTGTAGCTTCCAGCTGCACCCTCTAACTGTCTGACCAAGCAAGGGTCATTGCTGAGTTCTGTGTTCTACATGCCCAACAGTGAGCAGCAAAACACCCTCGATAGTAAGCATAGCTGGGGCCTCTCCCAAACTGGTTACAGGATTAGATGTTAAAAACAGAGCTCTTCCGAGCTGATGATACGGGTCCAAGCCCAGGGTGTTGTGTAACTGTTGGGAGGTGCTCTGGTATCCTTGGCCAAAATTTTCACAGCTGTGCATGATGCTAGGAGCAAGTTGGGTGGCTGGCTGGCTGCATCCCAGTCATGCTACGTATGTAACTATGTGTAAAGGTTTTGGGCTCCCTTGGCATGGAGGCACCTTGGGCTTGATTTTCAGAGTTCCTGAGCAGCTGCAGTCAGTGGGAGCTGCAGTCACTCGGCACTTCTGAAGAATCTAGCACTCTAAGTATGAGTGAACAGCCACATGAGAAGGGAGAAGTTGGCATTTCCTTGAGCTGTGACATTCTGGTTGCTGCTGCCATGAAACACACCAGTGATTAACCTGATATCCTGCAACCTCACTGAAGTCAATGGTGCTGCTTTGGCAGCGTAGGAACTGGGCCCACGATAAGCTGAAGTCACTGGGAAAGCCTTTTAACCCAGAAGAGCAGAGGATTCTTTAGAAGGTCTGTGTAACAAAGCTCCTGGCAGGTCGTCTGGGGCCTAAAGCCAGGACCTCTTGATGTAGACAGCTGGGTGCTCCCCAGACAGCTGCCTGCATGGTGCAGCAAAAGAGGAGAGACTGAGGAATAAATCAGCAGAGAGCACCTGGCAAGACTCCACTTTGATTATTGGGCTTCCAAGTGAGTATTTTGGGGACATCATTCTGCCACTGCAAAAGCTTTTAAAGGAACATCTTTTTTCAAATTACTTAACACTGGCAATTATAAAACTGAATCATACCTCCCTCCTCCTCCCCAAGTCCTCTGGCTGTTCCTAGCACCTGGATCTTGGCTTTGCCCAGAAGAGCAAAGTGCATGCTCTCATGTTAGTCCAAATTTTACCATCTAATTTTCAGCCTGACTCTGGTGGTGATAGTTCTGGGCAGGTTGCGTGTTTTATAAGTGCCTCACATGGTCTCTCACTGATCTGTCTATCCATCACTCACACAGGGTTACATTTTCATAGTGTGTTTGCCCTGAGGAATATTTTCAGTTAGTATCATAGAAATGTCGGGCTGGAAGGGCCCTTGAGTGGTCATCATGTCGTCCAGCTCCTGCACTGTGGCAGGACCAAGTGAACCCAGTGTTTGTCCAACCTGTTCTTAAACACCCCGAATAACGGTGATTCTACAAGCTCCCTTGGGAATTTATTCCTGTGCTTAACCACTCGTGCGGTTAGAAGTGTTTCCTAATATCTAACCTAAATCTTCCTTGCTCGGATTAAGCCCATTCTTGTCCTACCTTCAGTGACATGGAGAACAGTTGATCACCGTTCTCTTTATAACAGCCCTTAACATATTTGAAGATTTATCAGGTTCCCCCCTCAGTCTTCTTTTCTGAAGACTAAACATGCCCAGGTTTTTAGCCTTTCCTCATAGGTCAGGTTTTTTAAACTGTTCTATTGCTCTCCTCTAGACTCTCTCCGATTTGTCCACATCTTTCTTAAAGCATGGCACCCAGTCCTCCAGCTGAGGCCCCACAAGAATGAGTGGAGATGGACAATTAACTCCCATGTCTTATATGTGACACTCCTGATAATACACCCCAGAATATTAGCCTTTTTCGCAACTGCATCACCTTGTTGACTCATATTTAATTTGTGACTGCTTTAACTCCCAGAGCCATTTCAGCAGTACTGCCACCTAGCCAGTTATTCCCCATTTTGTAGTAGTTTATGCATTTGAGTTTTCCTTTCTAAGTGAAGGACTTTACTCCCAACAAGTGAAGTATTTTGCACTTGTCTTTATTGAAGTCAGACCAATTCTCTGATTTCAGGGTCATTTTGAATTCTAATCCTGTCTTTCAGAGTGCTTGTAACCCCTCTTGACTTGGTGTCATCTGCAAACTGTATAAGCACTCTCTCTCCATTCCATCATTCATGTCATAATGAAAATATTGAAGAGTGGTAGGCCCAGGACCGACCCCTCCCGTACCCCGCTAGCTATGCTGTCCCATTGATAACTACTCTGGCCTTTCAACCAGTTGTGCACCCATCTTATAGACATTTAATCTAGATCACATTTCCCTAGTTTGCCTATCAGGATACATCACATCTGCTGCTTTCCCCTCATCCATTAGGCCAGGATCCCTGTCAAAGCAAGAAATTGGGTTGGTTGGTTCTTCACAAATCCCTGCTGACTGTGCCTTATAACCCCATTATTCTCCAGGTGCTGACAAACCAATTGTTTAATCATTTGTTCCAGTAACTTTCTGGGTATCGAAGTTAGGCTGTCTGGGCTATAATTCCCTGCTTGTCTTTGTTCTCCTTTTTAAAGATAGTGCTATGTTTGCCCTTCTCCAGTCCTCTGGCACCTTACCCGTCCTCCAGGAGTTTTTGAAGGTACTTATTAGATAATGAAAGGTGATCTGTGTGTATTCATGAATGCATGGAGCGTGGGTACAAAAATTAAAAACAGCAGCCAGCTCCTTAGCGACTAGCTAGGCTCCCTCTTTGGGAGAGCCCCAATATCCTCCCAGCACTGACTTCCCTGCAGAGAAACAAGTGAAGAGTTGAACCCTGCACTGTGTTCAACAATTCAAACATCTCAGTCTCCACTGCACCTTGTGCCATCGTTTACATAGTCTCAAGTGAGTGGCATTTGGCTGTAAAATACGGCTTGTTGCACAGGAGTGAGGCACTGGACTCCAAATCCAGCCCAAAGAATGGAAGAGCAAATCCTAGATTCAGGCACCCTCTTGCTGCAAATGCCTTTCCCTGGACGTTTCAAAATACGGCTGACTGTAGGCCTCTACACATGCTGGAGTCTGATTTGTGGCTTGGGTGAGGCTCTCGGTAGAGACACTAGATGGCGCAATAAACCTTTGGATAAAGAGCAAGCTAAGAGCCAAAGCTGCAGAAAATGAGGCTGCATTGTTGACACAAATGAGACACGGGTCTAATTGCGGTGCTAGGTCAATAGAAGCAGAGCCCTGGGAAGACGTGGATTTTCTGCACAGGGTGAGCTTGCTACTGCACTGGGGTCTGGTAACCGGAGGCAGTTTTAGGTCATAAGCCTTGTTATAACATCCCCCCCTCCCCCTTTACAGGATTTTTGATAGGGAGTAAAACAAACTAATGGATGCAAAGGACACCAGCGTGGTTATGCAACACCACAGGGCCACTTCTGTCACCCAGGCCAATCCTAGTACAGCCCACATCTCAGCTGTGGAGTCAGTGCTCCCAGGGCCTGTCTCAGGTGTGACTTTTCCATCCCACCCCCCTGCCTGGTCAGGGGCTCACACTCCAGGGGGAGACAGCAGTTTCCGTTACAGCAGCACTCCTGGTGTCCACATGTAGACAGGTAGGGGAGAAGCCAGGTTGCCGATGTTTGTCCCTCTGCCCAGGGATTGGTCGTTGGCAGAGTTGCTGGGGGCAGCAGAGCTGAGTAAAATCCTTTTGGTGAACAGTAAATTCACCCCAAAAATGCACTGTTGGGAGCACTGAAACTGTGTGGCACTTGGGGTCAAATTCAGGGATTAGTTTAAGCTAAACCCCCCAAACCCTGCCCTGAGCCCAGCGTGGAAACGGCCATGCAGTTTGTGGGTCCCCGATGACTGGGTTTCATTTTTCATTTCAAAGAGAAGAAAGGTCAAGGCCTGGTTTGAAATTAACCAATTTTTTCCCCTTTTTGGCCACCCAATCAAACAATTACTTGGTGCCTCAGCTCCAGCGGGCGGAGGGGCAGATGTGGGTCCAAGGGGGGCTCAGCCGGAGAGGGCAGTGATCAATTCAGAGACAGCATGAGCAGCAGACCAAATGGGGTGCCACAGGCTGGTGCAGTTGGCAGTGCAGGGAAGCAGGGTGGTCAGCCCGGCTTTGACTCCAACAGAATGGCTAAAGGCCAAGTTTAGCTCCTCCTGTCCTGCAGTGTGACAGGGCCAGGACAGGTGTGTGGCTCTGCCCTGGGGCCAGGCGTCCACTTGCTCCATGTCACAGGCTGCATGGGGCCCAGCAGCATGGCTGCGCATAGTTTAATCAACCGGGGCTGCCTTGCAGCAGGGGGGATTTGATAGCTGCTTTCAACTACCTGAAGGGGGGTTCCAAAGAGGATGGATCTAGACTGTTCTCAGTGGTGGCAGATGACAGAACAAGGAGCAATGGGCTCAAGTTGCAGTGGGGGAGGTTTAGGTTGGATATTAGGAAAAACTTTTTCACTAGGAGGGTGGTGAAGCACTGGAATGGGTTACCTAGGAAGGTGGTGGAATCTCCTTCCTTAGCGGTTTTTAAGGTCTGGCTTGACAAAGCCCTGGCTGGGATGATTTAGTTGGGGATTGGTCCTGCTTTGAGCAGGGGGTTGGACTAGATGACCTCCTGAGGTCCTTTCCAACCCTGATATTCTATGCCCCAAGCTCTACGTTTCTCTGTGAATCACACCCTACCCCAGTCCCCTCCTCCTCCCTCAGCTATGGAGAGCAGCACACAGCGTCCTCATGCTCTTCATACGCTACTTGTGCTCAGGCAGGCCCCGGCGGGACTCCCAGCCCCCTTCACGGCCCATGCTCAGGGCACTGGGCACTGAGTATGAGCAAAGCCAGAAAGCTCCAAGGCTCCATCTGCCAGGTATCCCAGTGGAAGCAGGGCAGTGTGGGGCTGAGTCCTGGAGCTCTGCAGAAGGCTCCCACCATTTGTTTTTTGCCGAGTGCCAATGTCCTAATTACTGTCAATAGCCCTTGGCTGGCCGTGACAGTAACCATCATGCCCTGTCGGAGCGCTGAGCCTTGAAGAACCATTACACCCCGTCCTAGCGCTGAGCCTTGGGGAACCATCACGCCCGTCCTAGCGCTGAGCCTTGAAGAACCATCACGCCCCGTCCTAGCGCTGAGCCTTGGGGAACCATCACGCCCCGTCCTAGCGCTGAGCCTTGGCTCTACATCAGACTCTCTTAGTGTTCCCCTCGGGCCACCGTTCTGTGTTGCTGGTGCCAGGGTGTTGCAGAGATGGGTCGCTGGCTGTGGCGCCCTGTGGCCATCCTCCCTATGAGGCTGACACTCTGGTACCAAGGGCTGTTCAGTAACAAGCCAGCTTTTCCCTGCAAGCAGCATCTCCGCAGGTCTGGCTCTGTTTCCTTTGGAGTAGTTTCTGCACAGCCCCCTGCCTACCACTGACGCACCTGGTTTTGTTTAACTCCCCTTGGAGCGCGGGGGCCGGGAATTCCAGTGACAGAGGTTAACCTCTGAAAGGAAACATCCCACCCCCTCCTGCAAAGACTATGCAGGCGTTCCATCCCCTGCTGGCTGGTGCTGTGCTGTGCTGAGGGGCAGGGAGGGGGCTGGAGTCACTGCTAGGTCACAGCTTCACACTGAACCCGGGCCCCAGCTTACAGAGAAGTGCCTGGCTCTCAGGACCTGGCCCTGTGCCAAGCTCTGCCTGCTCTACAACCTTGGCCAAGTCACGTCTCTGCTCCACGCCTCTGTTTCCCCTCCCACCCTTTGTCTATCCAGACTAAGTTCTCTGGGGCAGGAACTGTCTCGCATGATGTGTATGTGCAGCATCCAGCACAATGGGGGTCCGATCTCAGTTCAGCCTCTTGGTGCAACCAGCCCACAGATCACCACCACCACAACCCGCCTTCCAGGAGCCGTTAGTCTGGTACAGCAATGTTCCGGCACTCATGCCCCCGCACTGCGAGACTGGGGCCAAAGCGTGTGTAACGTATCCCCGGGAGAATCGGGCACAAAGGAGTTAGTCACTCAGCCAATGCCCCCCAGCAAGGCTCTGTGGTAAGGATCGTGCTCCATCCTAAGGCACACAGGTGTGGTGCCAGGCCATGCACGTGCCATGCCTAGACAGACTGAGCCCCGTCCCAGCGTAGCCATGGGGAGATGGGAAGAGCTAAAATCAGCAGCTAACCTGCACGTTGCATAAACTGAGCAATGACTGTAACTTGTGCTTAGCCCTCTGGAGCCTGCTTGCCACCCTCCTAAGAAGCTGGGCAGCATCAATGCTTGGGAAAGCCAAGTGGGACTGTGGTGTAGTCTTTTGCTGCAGCTGTTTCTATCCACGAAGGGGTTAAGGCACTTGGAGCTGTTTTCCTTTGGCACCAAGCAGCCCCTCTCCTGAGCCATCTGGATTTAATAAAGGCCAGCGAATGAGGCAGCGTTCCGCCCCCAGGAACTGTCCAAACATTCCAAAGCCGTGAGCTGGAGCCCAGCTCAGAGCCCACCCTGCTAGGCAGAGCAGCGCAGCGCTGCCTTCCCAGGCCAGCCATGGCCCCAAGGCTCAGCCTCCTCCTTGCCCTGCTCCTGGCAGGGGCCAGCAGTGCTCAGCAGCAGTACATGGAGTACATGGATAGGAGATTTGGCGCCTTGGAGGTAAGTGCACGTCTCTGCATTGCCCCGCCTTGCTGTGGGGGAGCAGTGCCAGGCCTGGCTCGGGCTTTTCCCCAACCCGCCGCATTCGCAGCGTGGTTCTCTGCTCAGGCGACACTGTTTTACCTGCACTTAAAGCAAAGCTAACGCTGGCTGTGGGGGGAGGCTGGGTGAAGGGGCCCTGTCCGGCAGTGCTGTGAGCACAGAGGAGCCGGGTGGGAGAGAGGAGCCAGGAGGACATGTGCTGCATGGTGCCAAGGGCTGAAATGAGTGTAGGAGCAGGAGCCGCCTGTGCAGGTGGCCAGCTTGGGGAGTGCAGGAGAGCTTGGGCCAGAGCAGGTCTCCAAACTGCCCTCCCGCCATTGCCGTTCAGAGCAGGATGGGGGCTGTTGTTCCAGGGCATCGTGGACAGGGCTGGGGGTAACGCGAAGCCTTGCACACACCATCAGGCATGCGAACGGTGCTGCCAGTCACTGCATGGCCCATGAGAATGGCATTAGTGTCAGGCCCAGACGGCCAGGGGGAGAGAGAGAGGGCTGCCCCCGTACACTCTGCATTAGCCCCTTCCAGGAAATAGGGGCCCCAGCACCTCACCCTCCCATCCCCCAGGAAAGGATTTCCCAGTGGCATGACCAGAGCAGCCGCTACTCCACCGAGCTGCGCGAGTTCAAGAACCAGGTGATCACAATGCTGGAGAACATGGAGAAGGAACAAGACAGGCTGCGCACGGAGGTGGAGAACACGGCAGTGCGGGTGGACCGGCTGGAGCGCGAGGTGGACTACCTAGAGACGCAGAACCCCGCTCCGCCCTGTGTGGAGGTGGACGAGAAGCTGATGGAGAACCAGGTCTCCACAGCCAAGAAGAGGAAGAACGAGAAGTACGATAAGCTGACAGGTGAGGGCACGCGTCTCCCCCAGCCAGCGACATGCTCCTTGCGCGGTGCCTAGACACTCCCACAGGGAGCTGCTGAGGAATGTTTGTGTAGGTACAGAGCCACTGGCTGGAGTACCGTCCTGCCCCTGCCCCTGCCCCTGCCCCTGCCCCGGCAAAATTCTCCCCTGGACGGGTCTGTCGGCCCCCTGGCTCTGTGGATAGGCCCTGGGCTGAGATCTGCATGCAGGTCGGGCTCTGCTGTGTGTCACGTCATGTCTCGGTGCCTCAGCTCCCTGTCTGTACAATGAGGTCACCAGACCCACTGTGGACTAGCCGCATGCGGGGCAGGGGCTGTCTCCTAGGATCCACACTGCCTAGCACAATGGGGCCCTGCGCTCGGCTGTCACTGAACGCCTGCTCCATGCTCTCCTCGTGCTCTCCATTGAATCCCTGACTCCTGCCACTTGCTGGTGAGGGGCTCGCCCAGTCCTGCTGCCAGTTCTACGGCAGCTCCCTCCATCTCCTGGCACACTCGTGCTCCGTGGTCTTCCCCTGCCCTCCATCCCTGGGCATGCAGCACTTGAGGGACCACAGAGCTGCTTGGCCCCCAGGAGTCCTGCACTGCTGCATGCAGGGACTGAAAGATTTACGACTTGTCAATACCACGAGTCCAATCAGTTCCCTGAGCATCAGAACTGAGGTGCCTGTTGGAGCAGGGAATGCAGCCCCAGGGAGAACCATGCAGCTGCCCGAACAAATCAGTGCCTGCTTCCCGGCAGCCCTGGAGCGGCTAAAGGGACGGGGAAGTTTGGTTCAGGCTCCTTCTTAAACAAAGAGGCTTGGGCCACAGTTTTCAAAAATGGTCTGTTTGGGTGCTTTGCTTGAGCCTCCTGGAGATTGCAGGTAGTGCAGCTCTTGGGGGCAGGCCGGGTACTGAGTCCCTGGCAAAACCGGCCCCAGGGGGACCAGCAGGCTGGGCACTTCGGCCAACTTGGCCTGGTTAGGGGCCTACGAAGCAGCTGATGCTGCTTGGTGACTCCGGACAGGCTCCAAATACAAGGCAGGAAAAAACAGCAGGTTTTACTCTGGAAGTTGTGGGCATAGTAAGGTTCCCGCTCTCCCTCAGAAGCCAGCAGCTTGGCCCAGATCTGCCTGAGGTAACAGCTCGAGGGACTCGGTACATTACACACAAGGCCCTACCTGCCAAGCTCCCACCCGCGGGTCTCATGGCCTGCGGGGAACATGAGAGCACATGAGAGCTGGGAAACCAACTTCTAGAGGCAAATCCGGAGTCTGGGAAATGCAGCAAAACCTTCCTGTTTGACAAACACCTTTCTCCCTCCCACCCGAGACCCCCTAAAACCAAGCCCTCCCCCATCCTGAGCAGAGCGCTACCCCCAAGCAGGGAGGGAGCCAAGGGCTCCAGGGAGGCCACTGCACAACTGCTGTGGATTTTCTGTGAAGGGCGCCCAGATGCGACAGTGCTGGGCAAAAGTACCAAACCCCGAGGCAGCAAGCTAGGGAGAGGAAAGTAATTTGTATTTGCGGGGCTCAGGTCAGGGGCTGACCTCCCTGCATCTGTAGGAGATGTCACTGAGGAGGAATCAGATTGCCCTGCCGTAAGGACTCAAAAGTAAAACCCTCCCTAAATATTCTCTGCTAAAGACCCCCCCTTCCTTCTCCCAGGTGCTTCTCCCGCTGGGGGGGGGGGGGGTGTCCCCAGCCCCTGTGCTGAGGTGCCCAGGGAGGGTGTGAAGGCACTTGGGGCCCTGGCTGGCTGCTGGGGGCTGGCTCTCACAGGCTCTCCTGCGCCCTCACAGATTGCAGTGACACCATCTCCCAGGTGAAAGCCATGAAGATCCTGAAGAAATTTGGCAGCAGTGCTGGGCTGTGGACCAAGGACCCCGTGGGGAGCTCGGAGAAGATCTATGTCTTCGATGGCTCCAGAAATGACACCGTCTATGTGTTCCCCAGGATGAGGGAGTTTACGCTGTTTTCCGCCACGCGGAAGGCAGCCCGCATCAAGCTGCCCTACCCCTGGGTGGGCACCGGGCACCTGGTGTATGGGGGGCATCTCTACTACATTCGGCAGCAGGGCACCTTCCAGGTCATCAAGTTCAGCTTGGCCAATAAGACCATCGTGGACAGCTCCGTGTTCCCAGCCGAGGAGCAGGTACCTGTCTTTGGCCTCTCTGCCTTCAACTACATCGACATAGCAGCTGATGAGGAAGGGCTATGGGCCATCTATGCCACCAGGGAGAATGAGAAGAACATCTGCCTGGCCAAGTTGGACCCCGTCTCCCTGGACATAGAGCAGATGTGGGACACGCCATGCCCACGGGAGAACGCTGAGAGTGCCTTTGTCATTTGCGGGGCACTCTATGTGGTGTACAACACGAGGCTGCCGAGCCGCTCCCGCGTGCAGTGCGTCTTTGACGTCAGTGGCGCCATGACGCCCGAGGATGCTGCCTTGGTGTACTTCCCCAAGCGCTATGGGTCTCATTCCAGCATGAAGTACAACCCCAAGGAGCGGCAGATCTACGCCTGGGACGATGGCTACCAGATCATCTACAGGATGGAGATGAAGAAGAAACTGGAGATCTGAGAGGGGCCAATCCGGCCCTGCCCTTCGCTCTGCCACCCTGCCTCACGCTGAGCGGTGCCTGGCCTGTGCAGTCCACAAGTGCCCAGCCTGCCTCAGGGTGGCAGAGCCAGCTCCTCAGAGCTAATGCAAGGGCCACACGCCCACCACTGCTCCCGGCTCTCCGTGACTGTGAATGGTGCTGCAGCTCCCTGGCCAGCCCTGCCGCTTGACTGACACTCCCCAGCTCACTGCAGCAGGGCCCCATGGCACCAGCCATGGGATCCCCTGCTCACCCGGGCAGTAAGGGGGCAGCCACAGGCCGACAGCATGAGCCCCAGGGACGCAAGGAGCCGTTACTTCGTTGGGCGTCAACTCACAGCATCAGGAAGTCTGGGGTTATTTAACAGGGTTTAAAATAAAAAGCTTCACCAGCAGGTGGGCTTGGCCGGAGCCCTCAGAGAGGGAGCTGTGTGCGGGGCCTCGCTGGGCGAAGGCAGCTCCCGCTTGGCCTGCCATGGTGCACTCCTGGTGCTGTTCCACAGAAGGGCCTTTCTCTCTGTTGGGAGTGGGTTCAGCAGCCTGAACGTCACGCTGAAGTTTTTCTGGAGCTCTCACAGCTATCAGTGATGCGTGACCTAGGGCGGTACTCCGTGTGAACAGCCACCTCCGGTTTGATTTTAGATAAATTCATCCAGCTACAGGCTGCTGACCTAGTTCCACCTTAGTGTGCCTAGAGACTTTGCACTGAACATGCTGTGGCTCAGTTCCTGCTAAGATACTGTTGTGCCCCCTTGAAACACATGGCAACCTGCTTTCTTCCCCCTTTTGTATGGACTAGCTTGTCTCCCACAAACGCTGTCGCTGCACTTTGACTACACTAGTAATCCACCCGCACATTCCCCACCCCCGAGAACGGTTTTGCAATGGGAATGCAGTGCCGGGAATGCTGTTAGAGCCAGAGCACAAACCCCAGCTCCTCAGGATGAAGGCAGCCAAAGAAACTCTTGTGTAATAAAGGATTTTCCACTCTCCTAGTCTTGCCCTGGTCTCTTCCCTCCTCACCCACCTGTGAGATTCCTGCCCTGGCCTTGATCCATGACCGATCTTTAGCAAAGTTAATCGTTGCTCACACACAGGGCGGGCTGAAGCAAAGGCCCAGACATGTCAGGACATGCTGGCAGCGGGGGTCCCTGGTGTGGCTGCACAGCAGGTCCAGAAATGGAGAGTTAATTTATTCCTTCTGCAGCATGCCTGGCTCCTGTAGCTGCTGGTGTGGAGCAGGTTACAAAGTGAGGCTGCCGTGCATCCCCACACTGTCTGAGCTTTATCATGACTATTACTGCTAGGGAGGCGCACAGAAGAACACCACACGCATGTAGGGACAAAATCAGACAGGCTAAGCATAAAATGAGCGACACTCAGCAAGGGACATAAAAGGCAATAGGAATTTCTATAAATACATTAGGTGCAAGAGGAAGATGAAGGCAAGTGTACATCCACCACTTAGCGCTAATAACACATGACATCAAGAAGGCTGAGGTGTTTAATGCCAGTTTTGCTTCAGTCCTCCCTAAATAGGTCAATTGTAACCGGACACTTAACACCATTAATGTAACAGCCAGGAGCAAGGAGTGCTATAGAAGATAGGGAAAGACCAGCTCAAAGAACAGTTAGATTTGTTACTTGTCAAGCTGGCAGGCAAGCAGTCAAGGGGCTAGGAGGGTCTGACATTCCCACCCCAAAGGTCTGTGCTGGATCTGCGAGAACACTGCCACCCATGGGTCCCTTGCCCCTGCTCCCAGCCTGAGTTCCTGCTGCCAGGCCAGGAGGCTTGGGCAGATGTCCGCTTCCGTCTGTCTGCGTTACTATGGGGCCTGGCTGGGGCCCTCCAACGCCTGCAGAGTCACAACACGCCAGGCCCGGCTGCAGAGCCTCAGTCACACAGCTACACACAGCCCATGGTGTCCTGGGGCCTGGCAGAGCATGGCCCATAGGGAGTAGGGCTGCCCACGTGGTACAGCTACCATACCTTGTCTTCCCTGATGCGTTAATCACCCTGAGGTAGCACAGACCTCGCCAGAAGTGAAGACAAAGCCTTTCTCACAGGAGTTTGGGACCATGTGGCTGAGCTGCGGTGCCAGTCCCCCGGGCCATCATCCTTGCGGAGTCCCACACCGTACAAACCAGCCCCTCTGAAATGCCACCGCCTCAGTGTGGAGGGCAGCAGCCAGAGCGCCAAGAGCACCCAGCATGGCGGTGAGGGGGAATTAGGCCAAGGCCTTGGGGCAGAGCCCTGAGGACGCTAGGAGAAGTCAGGGGATCCGTGATGTCCATGCCTCTCTTTGACCAGGGCTCATTCAGCAAAGCACCTCCCCTAGAAAACTGGACCTCAGTCTCTGGGAAGGGCTGTGGCTTTGGGTGTCTAAGGACTGCGGCCAACAAGGCATCCTGAGCATGTTCAGGAGCAGCCGGGCTCTTACATCTTCTGGTTGGGTTCCTGCCAGCCTGCAAGCCAGTAACCTGCTCTGGCTGTACTACAGTGTGAAAAACAAACCCCCCCGTGAAGACCAGAGCAGAGACGCAAAAAGCAACGTGTTCTTAAGCTTAACTGGGCTGCTGGCCGGAGCAACAGCTTCAAAGCAAGGCCATGAAGAATGCAGGCCGAGCTGTTTGTGCTCACACGCACAGCTGTTTGCACAGTGAGGCTTGGAGGAAAGGAACCACACGGGAGGGGACTAGCGGGCTTCCTTGGCTACTCTGGGGCGATCACCTCACACCAAGGCCTTATCTCCTCCAGCCTCCCCCACCAGTGCGGCTCCGCCAATACTAGTATAGGTAGCATTGTCACCATGGTGTCATTAAACCTGCTTGCTGCACCAGCTGCCTCAGGGCTCTCACTGGGAGAGCTGCACCAGAGGCAGTAAGTAGCAGAGAGGAAAGGCCAGTGCAGGTGCAGCCCGTGGGGCATTTCCTGTGAAAGGCCTCTCCACGGTGGGCCCAGAGCCAAACCAACTGTACAGGTGGGGGTGGGGGAGGGGCAGTTAATGGCTAGTGAACTGTACGTGGGGAAGAGGCAAATAGCTGTGTGCAGCTGAAGGAGGCAGGAGGGTTCCTGGTCAGTATTCCAGCCAGGGAATCACAGGAGTGATGGGGGTGTGATCAGAGCGAGAATTACACCCATTTGATGACAAACACTGGCAGACTTAGCACAAATGTGCCACAATACATTCATGCCCCATCCCTCCCTTTTTCTTACTGGGAATAACTAACTATAAGGAATCTCAGGACTTGGCTGTGCAGTGCTTGGGTGAACGGGCATGTGTTGTAGATGGGTGCCACGTGGGACAACAGGGGAGTTTGGATAGGATGGGGAGGACACCAGACTTATCTGGGCCAGGTACGCGCTTCTCTTTTTGGCGCTTCACAGTGGTCAGACCACTACTGCTGTGTAACTCCAAAATGACAATGAAACCATTTATTGAGCCCCACTCCGAGGAGAGAAACCTTCGCAGCTGAGATCCAAGGGCCGTGGAGGGAGCCTGTCTGCAGCAAGCGAAGGGGGCAGTCCTGAGAGGGCTTGCGCAGCTGTCAGCTCGGCACCGAGGGCACTGGACAGGCAGAGCAGCTCTCTGCTCTGAGAAGCTTTACAATCCCTGTTAGATTCAGGCAAACACAGGAGCAGCCGGCCACAGATGGGGGGGTGGGGTGGGTGCAGTGCTCAACAACTTCTTAGCTCATGAGTGCTTCAGGCTAGGGGCAGTCTTCACCACCCAGCACCACGGGGCCCTGACCCTATTGGGGGCTTTGGGTGCAAGCCTCACACAAAGGACACCCTAGCATGGAGCGGCCTGTGGTGAGTCGCCCAGAGAGGTGTGCACAAGGAGAGGGCATCTGATAACACCAGGGCCTTGACCCGTAACAGATGAGTGTCTGTTCAGCAATGACGGCTTCAGCACTGGGCCTTCTCTGGCAGCTATTGACCAGCTGGGGGAGCCAAGGGAAAGGAGGATTTGCTGCACTAGGGCGGCTTCATTGCACCAGGACCCACAACCTTACCAAGCAGCCACAGAGCAGCCTGGCTTGCATGCCGGGGTGGAAAGGATGCACTGAGCGTTGCAGGGTCCTGATGTTCCCTTCACTAGCCCGGTCTCTCCCTAGCGACCAGTCTCACAACCTCTTAGGGCACAGCCGTAATGGCAACACAGCCGAGCAGCGTGTCAGACGGGAGAGGACAAGGGGATAGTTGTGAGCAGGGTGGGGGCGTTCCATGCACAAGGGATGCTGCATGTGGAGCTGGCATGTGAAGGGGTGTGGGAAGAGTGGCACCGGGGAGCACTACAGGGTGTGGGGGGCACTGCAGTTGTTGGAACAGGGGACTGAGTCAACCTGGCTTCTCTCTGGGCTCTGCCGCCCACTTGCTGTGTGATCTTTAGTTACTCAGTCACTTTTACTTTCTCTACTGGGCGTTTCTCTCCTCTCCAGCATTCAGGGGAGACCTCACCAGGACAACCCAGCTAACAGCTTGTGCCTAATTAGCCATGCGCACTGGTTCCTCCAGTCAGCGGCTGAGAAACAGAATTAGCCTGAGTGAATCCATTTAGCTGGGGTTCCTCTAATTGCAAAATCCTTGACCCTTTTGTAAATCCTTCCTTGTTAAGTTCTGCTATCTGAGCCAGTTACTTCCTGGGTTCTCAGCCAGAGGGTCTAACCTTCCTTTCTTCATGGCTAGATGGGGTAGGCTCCCACAGCTGTTTGCTGTACCATGGGACCACGCTATGGCAAATGGGACACCCCTTCCGCCCCCCGCATTTAGCCATTCAAGCCATTCACCTGCTCCTTTATCCCTTCAAGAGACCTCACCAGCAATGCAACAGCCATCTTAACACCTGTCCACTTTATACATAAAATATTGGTTGGTTGTATAAAGTGGGATTAAAATACATGGTGTGAAAAGTTCAACTCATGTTGTGAGTCAAGCAGAGAAATTATCCAAGTGTGAAGGGCTGTGTGAACTGTCAAGTTAATTTACTGGCCCCTTTTCCAGATCAGTAGCTTTACAGTAACAGGAATAACGAGGAGTCTAGCGGCACGTTAAAGACTAACAGATTTATTTGAGCATAAGCTTTTGTGGGTAAAAAATCCTACTTCTTCAGACACATGGAATGAAAATTACAGATACAGTCATATTTATAAAATGTCTCCCAGCTAAGGTAGAAGTCACCTGTGCAGAGGCCTGCACGATATTTAAGCACCACTTATTTCCCACCTGAACCTGTTTGACGTTCGCTTTATTTGAGCAGTAATTTTGCAGGGAGAAGCCATGTTCTCCTCAGCAAACCATGGATGGATTGATTGGAAAATCTGTGAACGTCACCAGGGTGTAGGTGTTGTGGCTTCCCCTGGTGGTGAGCTGGACAGACAAGTTCTCAGAATAAAAGATGCAGGGGGACCCTTTTATTCCGTCAAGCCTGTCCCGGAACGCCAGGCTGGACACCAGAGAGGCCCTCAGCAGGAAGTGACATGTGCAAAGGTAGGAAAAGGCTGAGGGCAGGAGCCCGTGTGTCTCTGGGGCTGGTACAGGAAGAGCTGTCTCAGCAATGTTCAAAGGTTCCTTTTCTCCATGAGCTCCTGACGCTGGGTACTACAGGGCTCTGTGATCCAGCAGACAAAGGTCCAGCAAGAACCAATGGCGGCCTTTCTGCAAGATGCTTTGCCCAGACACGAATTATTGGGCTCCATAAAGGGTAAGTGGGTGAAACTGAGGGGCCTGTGGCATACAGTCGGTCAGACTAGGTGATGGGTGCAACCTGCAAACTGGTGGCCCCTTCTGGCCTTAAGCTCTCTGACTCCACAAACTGTCTCCTCACAGGTGAGCTGGACCCTTAGTGTAGAAAGTTCCATGGGCCTGAGGAGCAGAGCGCTCATCTCTTGCTGCTTGCCTCTCTGCCCGGGGAACACGGAAATCCAGGGGGATTTTCCACATGTCCTGTTCTTTGCCAGGGCTTAGAGATCTCAGACAGATTTGTTTATATTTCAGCTCTGTTAGAGAGAGGTGAGCTGTACTGCAGCAGCAGGATGGGAAAGAAAAAAAAAAGTCACGTCCACAGCCCAAGCAGAACTTCCTGTAGCAGAGACGAATCCAAGGATATGTCTCCACTGCAGCTGGGCGTGAGCCTCCCCACCCGGGCAGACAGACTTGAGTTAGTGGGGCGTGCACTAAAACAGCAGGGAGGATGCTGGCAGAGGCTCTGGCTCGCCACCCGAGTTCGGACCCCTGTTGCAGAAGGGCTCTGAGCTTGGGCGGCGAGCCCCTGCCTCTGCTGCAGCCCAATGTCCACACAGCTATTTTCAGCATGTCTGCCCGGGCTTACTCCCAGCTGCAGTTTGGACGTATCCCAAGACTCATGAAATTTACTAGAATTCTTGCCATGCAAGTCTGAATTATCCTGGAAGCACCTAGATGCTGATGACGAGTGCTGGAGGAAACCCTTCAATGGATGGATGGATCTTCACCATCTCCAGTTTCTTTGAGAGTGTGGCTTTAACAAGGGACGTGTTCCTACGATGCTCACTCCCTGTTTCCATTGGAATGCTGTATGCTCCACACCGCCTCTCCCTTCCCATTCTCACACCGCCACAGGCAGCTAGCGAGCTCCCTGCCCCAAGGCCCCTGCAGCTCCTTCCACCCCGCTGGCTGCCCCGATGCCTCGCAGCATTTTGCAGTTTCATTCAAGGAAAGAAATATTTTGCAAACAACGAGCTGTTGGCAGGGTTCTGTCTGTGCAAAGCCCTGTTGAGGTTACAATCCACTATGGCCATATGCACAGATATATCACAGGCAATAAACAAGTGACGTTCTCCTGTCTTCAAGCATCGGCTTAGCGTGTGTGGTAACTCCATGTAGCTACTTAAAACCTGTGCGATGTCCTTGTTCCCAAGGTCCCTGCCAGCTGCAGTCAGTGCAATCTGTCCTCGATGGTGGGAGAAGGCTCCTGCACATCTCTATGTGCCATTTTAAAATGGGCAGAAGGTACAAAGAATAAAAAGCAGCGTTGTAATATGCCTGAAATCTCTCCAGGTACCGTACCTGTCCCGTTGCCATGCCGACCGAGCAGAACAAGTACCCTAAATATCTGCATGGTGCTGTGGAACTCTGCAGAAAATGTGTTGGGGAAATTGCTGAAACCCGCCGGTTTCTAAATGAAAAATCTGTTTAAAATAAACATCTGACGAAAGCACAGGGTGAGGCGTGGAAGCCACGGCTGTGGTTGATTTTATCTCATGTGCACCAACTCTGTGCTCTCAAAAAGTAACCTCCCTCCACAAAGAAAGGAAGCCTGGGCTTTTCTGGCCACGTTCTTCTGAAATTAACTGGCCCAAAGGACCCCCTCCTTAAAGCCTGTTCCATGCCAGCCAATCGGTGCTGTGCCAATACTTCCCGGCTCCATGGCTGCAGTGGAGTTTGAGAAGGCAACAGAATAAATGGGAGGGGCTGCTCACAAGAGCCCTCCCCACGCACAGACATATCCTGCCACTTTTTACTGGTGCCTGTTTTCTCCCAAGAGCAGCTCGCTGTTCGGAGGGGCAGGCTCAGGGCTCCACTGCCCTCAGGGCACTTGCCCCATGTCCCCCTTCCTGCTTGGCAGAGGGTTTGATCAGGGTTAGACTCTGCTTGGCACGAGTCTGGGGAGTGCTGCTCAGCCACATCATGAGAGAGGAATCATTACAGTTTGGTTAACAACACTGAAATAAGGCCAGGAAAAATGTGAATCTCTCACAGGTCGGGATACAGGCATGAGTCTCATGGAGAGCATCTGAGCCCTTCCCAGGCTAAGAAAGGGGCTGCTCTCATTTCCATGATATAAAGCCCAAATCAAACCCCTTAGCACCAGAAAGCATGCATGTCCCTGTAACTCTCCAGGGGGCACACTGCCAAGGGACTTGTGAAATTCTCGCTGGTTTCAAAATGAAGCTACGAGAGAGCTCTGCCGCTGGATTGCAGTGGGACCCTACAGGAGCAACCTTTGGTCTCCTAGTCCTAAACTTCTAATCCCAAAGGAACCCGGGGTGGTGGTGGTGAGATCACTCACAGACCCCACCAGAACTCCAGGGACAAGTGGTCTCTCTATCCTGCCGCAGCACCTACAGGCCCAACCTGAGAGCAGGGCTCCCCTGTGCTGGGTGCTGCACACACACAGTGGAGAACCATGGCAGACAAAAGTTAGGACAAGGGAAGTATTATCATCATCATCATCTCCATTTGACAGCTGGAGACCTGAGGCTCAGAGAGATCAAGTGACTAGCCCAGGGCCAAGCAGGAAGTTTGTGACAGAGCCAGGAACTGAATCCATATCTCCCAGTCCAGCCCCTTCACCACCAGATCGCCCTTTTACCCGCCACAGGGCAGTTTCTGACGCAGAGGGGTCCATAGCCCTAAATACTGTAACTCATACTGATGCTGCGTGGTTCTCTGCACAGCTGAATTCCATGTCTGCATTCCCACCCCACACCAAACGCTGGTAGATGACCTGAGCCAATTTCATATGTTACTTGTGCTCTGTGTGAGCTCCACTCCTAGTATCTTTTGAGAAAGGGGTCAGTAATAATGGCTAATGTAGGCTTGGCTCGACAAGAGTAACTGGACATGGGTGAAGCCTTATTTTTTGGATTAAAGAGGTGAATGGATCAGCAGGCTGGGAACAGAACGTCTGTACTAGCTAAGAGAAGAGGGAACACTCAGGGAACAACTTACAATGGACAAGTTAACAATGCATAAAACAACCCTAAAACATAAAATAAGGTAAAAAGCAAGTTGTGCATAAACAGTGCGTACATAGAGCATGCTGTGACAAACTGGGACTGTTCTTGCTGGGGTGTGTGAATGCTGACAGGGGAGTGTGGCTAGGATGGTCTGCATTGGGGGATGGGTGCCGGCCCAAGGGAACATACCTGAGCTTGTAACATGAGAACCCAGGAGGGGGTTGGAGGTCAGATGACTCCGGGGCCCGGAAAACTGAACAAAGGCTGTGGGAGGGGTCGCTAAAGGCAGAGTGCTGGAAGCAGGCTGGAAGGAGGCTGGAGAGTTGGCTGGGAGGCAGAGATGGCTCTGACCCCCCAAGGGGGGTGGGCCGGCATGCCCTGGGACCCCAAGCTGGACCTAACTGAGGGGGGCCCGGTTGTCTGTGCCTGCAAGACCTGTCTTGGACTGTATTCCTGTCATCCAAATAAACCTTCTGCTTTACTGGCTGGCTGAGAGTCATGGTGAATCACAGGAAGCCGGGGGTGCAGGGCCCTAAGTCCCCCAATACTCCGTGACAACTGGTGGCAGCGGTGGGATCTACTGCACCCCGTGGACGGCGCTTCCTGCAGTAAGTAACTGGGAAGCAGTAAAACGAAGGGGGATTAACGGGGACCAGGCCTGCTGAAGAGTGGGAGAGAGACGGTTATTACCCCTGGGAGTGTGTGACCAGCAAGAAGGACTTTTGCAGTAACAGGGTCCCCCGGGGGGATCGCAGCGAGTGGTCCCAGGGGCGGAGGAGTCTGCAGCTCGACCCTGGCAGAGAGGTGGTGACCTCGAGAAGGGCTGGCACACTAGGGGGCCCCCTGGGAACTGTGGGGAGCTGTGAGCACACAGGCCGGTGAGTGGCCAGCGGGAAGATGTATGCCAAGCGGCTTAAGAGCGACCTGGTGGAGCTGTGCAAGCAGAGGCAGCTGCGCATTGGGAAGCTCACCAAAGAACAGCTCATTGCCCAGCTGGAGGCGGAAGATCGCGCGAATAAACTGATCCCTGTGTCTCAGGAAAGCAGCCTGGCATACGCAGCGCAGGCACCAGTGTTTGTCCCAGCTGGGAGTGGTCAGCCGGCTGCTAAGGGCTTCCCGAGACCCCTCCTTCCTATGCCTAGGGGAAGGGTGGGGAGGAGCCCAGCAAATACCAAAGGCGCCGTGGCCCCCCCGGCCAGCAGGGGATCCCCCCGGCGAAGCCCGCCGGCCAGCAGAGGATCCTCCCGGCGACGTTCGGCATCCGTGGAGCGAAATTGGCTGGAATGGAAGAAAGAGCTAAAACTGAGAGAGCTGGAGGATCGTAAACGACAGAGACAGCATGAACGGGAGGAGAAAGAGAGACAGCATCAGCGTGAACGGGAGGAGAAAGAGAAACAGCATCAGCGTAAACGGAAGAAGAAAGAGAGACAGCATCAGCGTGAACGGGAGGAGAATGAGAGACAAAGACAGCATAACCTGGAACTGGCGAAATTAAAGGGCAGCAAACCCCCGGCTGCGGTGAGTGAGGGGGGACCCAGGACTGCACGGAGCTTTGATAAGTGCATCATGGCCCCATACAAGGAGGGGGAGGACATGGACGACTTCCTGAAGGCCTTTAAGACGGCCTGCGAGCTGCACCGGGTTGATCCCGCGGACAAACTCCGGGTCCTTACCCCCTTACTGGACCCCAAATCCGTGGCATTGTACCGCCAACTGGAAGAGGCAGAGAAAGGGGACTACGAACTATTCAAAAAGGCCCTGCTACGTGAGTTTGGGCTGACTCCTGAGATGTACCGGGAAAGGTTCCGAAGTCAAAATAAAGCCCCTAAGATCTCATATCTGCAACTAGCCGTCCGCATGGGAAGATACGCCAGCAAGTGGGCTGGTGGGGCCCAGACGAAGGAGGACCTGATTAAACTGCTGGTACTGGAGCAACTGTATGAGCGGTGCCCATCCGACCTGAGGCTGTGGTTGGTGGACAGAAAGCCAGAGAACCCGCGACACGCCGGGCAGCTGGCTGATGAGTTTGTAAAGAGCCGGTCAGGGGGTGGCAGGGAGGAGCCCCAAAGGAACAGGCCCGCCGCGATGCAGAAAAAGAGTCACCCTGGGACCTCCCAAAGGGGGAATATTGGGAATCCCCTCCCCCGGGAAATGCCCAGCATCAGGGACAACCAACCGGCTCGAGGGGACCCACAGAACATGAGCTGCTATTACTGCGGCCGAAGAGGCCACGTTCGGGCCCAGTGCCCCAAGCTCAAGGACAGACTGAGCAGACCGAACCTGCATAGGGTTAACTTGGTAGAGGCCCAGACGGACAAGGGGCAGGCTTCTCACGCAAGAGGGGCTGGCAGCTTATCAACTGCTCAAGAGAGAGAAGGGCCCCAGGCCAGCTCCTCTAGGGGGCTGGATGCCCCAGACTCAGGGTTTTTGGTTTATACGGTGGGCGCGGGGCTGTCCCTCCGGAGAGAGTACCTTGTTCCCCTGGAGGTGGATGGGAGGAAGGTCAATGGATACTGGAATACGGGCGCAGAGGTGACGCTGGCCCGGCCCGAGGTGGTGGCCCCAGATCAGGTGGTGCCCAACTCCTACCTGACCCTGACGGGGGTGGGCGGAACACCAGTCAAAGTGCCCGTGGCAAGGGTACACCTGAAGTGGGGGGCCAAGGAGGGCCCCAAGGATGTGGGGGTACACCCGTATTTGCCCACTGAGGTATTGATGGGGGGGGACCTGGAGAACTGGCCAAGCAACCCCCAAAAGGCACTGGTTGTGACCCGCAGTCAGAGCCGGCGAGGGGCCCTGCGCCCTGGCCTTGGGGGGGGTGCCTTGCCTGAGGCGCAGGACCCTAACCTGGTGGGGAGGGAACGCCCAGGGACGCGGCTCAGGGAGGCTGCAGCTTCGAACCCAGCGGGCGAGAAAGAGCAGGTGGCCATCCCTGTCCCAGCTGCTGAGTTCCAGGCCGAGTTACAGAGAAACCCCTCCTTGCGGAAGATAAGGGACCTGGCCGACCTCAATGCGGTACAGACCATGAAACAAGGTGGCCGGAAAAGGTTCCTGTGGAAGAAGGGGTTCCTGTACCGAAAATGGGCTCCCCCAGGGAAAATGGAGTCAGGGGGGATCAGGAGGCAGCTGGTGGTACCCCAGAAGTATCGCCGCCAGCTGCTGTGCCGGGCCCATGACATTCCCCTCTCAGGGCACCAGGGAACCTGGCGTACCCAGCAGAGGCTGCTACGGAGCTTTTACTGGCCTGGGGTCTTTGTTACTGTCCGACAGTACTGCGGATCCTGTGACCCCTGTCAGAGGGGGAGGAAGGCCTGGGACAAGGGGAAAACAGCTTTAGGACCCTTGCCCAGCATAAAGGATCCTTTCCAGAGGGTGGCCAAGGTTAAAAGGGCGGCTCTGAACCAAGAGGGCCCAAAGCACAGACCTCCAAACTGAAGTGCTGGAAAAAGACCACAGCCCAGTTGGAGCCCCAGAGGTATGGGGGTGGGAAAAGGGCACAGGCCGCATAAACCTTCCCACATGCGAACTGCGAGTGCCATCAAGCACCCCCGACCTAAGGGGGGGCGTGAAACGGAAGGGGCCTGGTGTAATTCTCACCAAGGAACTGGAGGAATGCGGGGGCATCCATGGGAACGGGGGTAGGTTCGAACTTCCCCAGGTCACTGGCTAAAGTAACCCCGCTCAGTTCGGTCTCGAAGGGGGGAGAGATGTGACAAACTGGGACTGTTCTTGCTGGGGTGTGTGAATGCTGACAGGGGAGTGTGGCTAGGATGGTCTGCATCGGGGGATGGGTGCCGGCCCAAGGGAACATACCTGAGCTTGTAACATGAGAACCCAGGAGGGGGTTGGAGGTCAGATGACTCCGGGGCCCGGAAAACTGAACAAAGGCTGTGGGAGGGGTCGCTAAAGGCAGAGTGCTGGAAGCAGGCTGGAAGGAGGCTGGAGAGTTGGCTGGGAGGCAGAGATGGCTCTGACCCCCCAAGGGGGGTGGGCCGGCATGCCCTGGGACCCCAAGCTGGACCTAACTGAGGGGGGCCCGGTTGTCTGTGCCTGCAAGACCTGTCTTGGACTGTATTCCTGTCATCCAAATAAACCTTCTGCTTTACTGGCTGGCTGAGAGTCATGGTGAATCACAGGAAGCCGGGGGTGCAGGGCCCTAAGTCCCCCAATACTCCGTAACACATGCCATGCAGAAATTGGTTCCTACAACGTAACCAAGCCAATTCCAGAAAGTGCGACGCAATGTATAGTTAATGTAATGTGTAAATGTACATAAAATAAGGTTTGCTGTGTAACTTTGGATGTGTGGTATGAGCTATACCCACTCCTAACGCTTGAGTGTAATCAGCGCCACATACCTTCGCTGTCTCCCAAATAAAATCATCTGAGTGACAAAACCAAAGTCAAACTAAGTTCTTAAAAAAACAAAGTAAAAAAGATCTCGCCCTCCCATCCCCCACATAGTGGTTCCATGATGGGATCGGATCCATTTGTATGGAGCAGGGAACATACAATTTATCATCCATGTAGCTCTGTACTGTCACGAATCGCAACCCAGCAGTTTAGCAATGGAACTGAAAGGGTTTATTGGAAGAAGTTTCCAGGGCACTGGAGCAGTGGGTTAAATCCAAAGGGGGCCTCTATGAACTTCCCAGAGATGTATAGGGGGAGACTGGGACTGCTTGGGGAAAAACTTCCAACAAATAGTGCTAGAAAAAAAACTGCAGAAAAAAAGAAGCAAAGCAATTTTTACTGCAGGAACTAATCCTAAAAGGGGGCTGGATGTAAAGCAGTTAACTGGGGTGGGGGGTGAAGGGGGAATGGCTGGAAAAGCAAAAAGAAATCTATAAGGTATATCCCAACTATTACAAGGGCAGCCATAAATCTGTCCGAGACTGGCTTAGCATGAGGCACTGAGACCCTCACTGCATGTCACCCCCAAGTCTTGAAATGATCAGTTAGAAGGGATTGTTTCCAGGGAATTTGGGGGAAGAAAACACTGAGGAACTATGTCAAGCTACTGAGTACAGGAGTCCCTAGTCCCGCACCCTCTGCTATTGTTTAGAGCAGCCTCTGTTGCTCCCAAATATTTATGGAGAATTTATTTTGCACAAACACTTAGGGGCAGCAGAAGTAAAGTGGAAAATCAGCTGCAATTCTTGAGTAGCTTATGAAAAGTAGCACTCAGCCAGCACGTCACATCTTCCAAGTTCTTTACAAACATCAACTAATTAATCCTCATAATAACCCTCTATGCATCACCTCTGCTGAAAAGCACTTCTACAAAATTCACGTCTGGTCTACAACAGCGTTTTCATTCCAGCAAGCGAGACCGGCTCTGGGGTTACACGGAACAAACCTGCCTTCACTCATTTAGTTCTGGAAAAAATCATTACTGTCTTAGAGTGGAAAGAGACACCATTCAAGGGATAACAATAAACGGGACAGATGACGTCAGGTCACACCGCTCAGGTTGCCTTGGACTGGACACATCGCTTAGGAAGGTTCATGTGGATTTTGGAGCCTGGCAGGGCTGAAAGGGCTGTCCTGCTGGGGAACCCCTGAGGTTTTATCATTCAGAGGAAGGGCTGTAAAGAACTTTAAAAGGCAAAGGAAGCACAGTTCTCCTTTGGCTGGTTGAATGCACCCTCTGTGCTGCCCTGGGTTAAACCACTGCCATATTCCCGTGTGCCAGATGGGTACCCTCCCACCTTCCATCATGTGACAGGGGCCACAGGGCCTGGATATTGCCCCCTGTTGCCTCCCCACTGGGTGTCGGAGATAAGGGCATGGGCCATGCCTGAGCCCTATGGGAGGCAATAGAAACATCTGGCTCTCTTTAAGGTGAACATTTCTCAGCGGCTGTCGCTAAGACTTGTGCTCAGGAGCTGTACAATGGGGCATGACAGGGCTTCTGGGTAGACAAAGATATTGCCCGGACTAGCTGTTGCCCTGACAAGTCAGACAGATGCAGACGAATGGGAAGGAGGCTGCAGGAGTGGAGGATGCTGGTGCCTGGTGAGTTTGGTAACATGTCCTTTGTGCACTTGGAGGGAGGCCGCCTGCCCTGCAGGAGTTGCTGCCATGACCTCCAAGGGAATCTGCAGGAAGGGCTCAGCAGACACGCATTGTCCTGGACTGTTCATGGGGAAGGACAGCAGACATGACATACTCTGAAATCACTGCAAGCAGAAATCCCCCACGGCCGCAGACAGAGCAGAGGAGTCTCTCCCCCTCTCCATTGGGGGAGTTGGCTGGATTCAGTTTGGCTGATTTCCCCTGTACGATCACTGCCACATTGTGGCCCGGCTTTGTGCATTGTGCTGGGTCTGCCAAGGGGCACTAAGGCCAGTGAGCCGCTGTCCTCTTGTTTCTTTAAAGTGATGATGTCGCCCCATGGCGCGTGGGTAGAATCTCTCGTTCATTGGAGCTGGCACAAGCAGATCCCATCCCAGCAGCCTAGTTCTTAGTTCTCCTCACCCCTCTGCCCCGGGACAGCATGCAGGCTGCAGCGAGAGCGCACCCTGCCCTTGAATTTCCATCCTCTCTGGGGCTGGGGCTGGGGCCTGGGCAGGCTTAAATCACGCAGCAAATTATCTGGACTCAAAGGTGAGGCAATTCTCCCCTGTCAGTGCAAACCCAGCCCCTGAGAGCAGCAAGACACATCACACAACCCCTGTGCTGAGCGGCTCCAACAAGGCCACATGCCGACCAGGGCTGGCGCCAGCTTTTTTGCCGCCCCAAGCAGAGAAGGAAAAAAAAAAAAAAGATAAAGCCGCGATCGGCGGCACTTCGGCAGCAGCTCCACCGTGCCGCTTCATTCTTCGGTGGCAATTCGGCGGCTGGTCCTTCCCTCCGAGAGGGACTGAGGGACCTGCTGCCAAATTGCCGCCGAAGACCCAAATGTGCCACTCCTTTTCATTGGCCGCCCCAAGCACCTGCTTCCTGTGCTGGTGCCTGCCCTGATGCCGACAGCTGGCCAGACAAAAGCCCTGCCACGATCAGGCGGGTGTTACTGTTAGCGCTTGCAATGGGCCGCCTGGCACGTTCAGAGTCACAGCTCCATGGGCTCACTGGATCATTGCCTGCCTACTGTTGCATGGGTGTTATTGGTATTTGTCAGGACAGGGCCTGTGCACAACCAGGGAGTGGCTGTTGTTCTACCCCCAGAGGGAGGACAAGGATAAGAGTGAGAGTGGAGAGGAGCAGTGCTTGTGCAGAACCCACAGTGGTGGTGGTACATTTAGCTGGGCTGGTAGGTTGTTTGCTGCTTTCTAAACATTTGAGTGCAGCTCTTACAGCTCCTAGAAGCATCTCGGTTAACGCCCTTTGGATCCTGAGCAGCAGAGAGTTACAAGTCACCTCATGTTCAGAGCAGGGGACTGGGAGTTAGGGCTTCTGTTCCTTCCAGAGTGGCCTTGGGCATGTCATGGCCCCTCTGTGCCTCAGTTTCCTCAGTTGAGAAGTGGTGAGGTGAGTCTGTGGCTGTCCAGATTCATAAAGCCCCTGGACTCCTCAGATGATTTAGACCTGACCAGGACAGAGAAGAGGATGGATATTCAAGGGGCTGTGAGTTGCAGACTATTACTACTAATAACCTTGTGACCCCAATAGTTACAAGAAGTGAAAGGCTCCAACAGAGAAGCTGCAAGCGGGAAACTCCAGGCTCGGACTGAAGCAGGTGGGAACACCACCCCGCGTCTGGCAATTTATGCCTCTTCAGCTATTTCCCTGGGGCAGCTAACATTTCTACCAATTTAAGGGAGATCTAAGGGCTGAGATGGCAGATTTGCTGGCTCACCCCTGGCCTTCAGAGCCATCTCACCTGCGATGCTTTGACTGGAGCTCCTTCTATGAGGTGACATTTGGCTCCGGGCTCCTGACCAGGGAGCTCTAGCTCATCATCCCTCTCTGAAGAAGGCTTCCCCCTAATGGCTCTTAGCTGGCCAAGTCCTATGTGCATTTTTCCCCTTGGAGCTGGTGTTGGATCCAGCAGTTCACGGGTTTCATTACAACGTCAGTAAATCAGCCCTACTAACTGGCAGGGGCTGAGCAAACAAAGCATTTGTTCCACGACTCCTGGGAACAACGAGACCTCAACTGCCTTAATTTGGGGGGAAATAAAATATAAAAAAAGGATACAAAATGTGAATATTAAAAATGGGGAGATTCTCGCCGCTCGTACAATTATCTCTGTGCCTGAGTTGTTTCCCTGCAGCAAGGAAGAGCGATGGTACCTTTGTGTATTTGGTCACACACTTGGTTGCAGTAATTTCTTTATCCCACCACAAAGAGTTTCTACCATAATTCAATTTGACAGAAAACTATAAAGAAGAGGAAACCTCAGAGAAAAATGCATTTGAATTGCCCGGAGAATACTCAACAGAAGAGCAGAGTTGTTCTTGAAACAGAAAAACAACAAAGGTTCAAAGTACCTGGATGATGATTCAGAATGAGCATGTTCTTATTTAATACAGGATAAAAACACACGGCTGTTTCAAATATCAACCTGCAATTCTCCGGCAGCTCTCTCACCGGGCTTCTGATCTAATTTAGCCTCAGTCCACTTGATTCTCATTGTAAGTGAAACAGCACGTCTTGTGCAAACAGCAGATCTCACGTCCTGTTGATATTTATCAATTACATTTTTCTGCTTTAAATATCTATGTGTCGCTGAGAAAAATCAAGATTGTGCCACTGCTTTGAATTAATGGAATCTGGTAACACATCTGTGATGATTTGGGAAATCTGTCTGTACAACTTATGAACTCTGGATGATACTATGAGGTTATTATGAAACTGCTGTATTACAGACTGCCAGACTGTATGTGGAATCCACCGTTTGCTGACAAGAGCTGTGTCACGTCCCTCCCAGAGCAGACCCAATGGTGGGTTGTTATAATGCAGTGGTTACCTATTCAAGCTCCTACACCTCTCTGCAAAGGGGCTGGTAGTTGGAGAGTGGAAAATCCCTAAGCGCAGAACAAAGACTTCAGGATGTTGATGCCTTTAAATAACACACCAGTTGGGTGCAACAGGAAAAGATCCACAGAGCCACACGGGATGCTTTAGGCAGGAGGGGGAAGGGACAGGTATGCTTTTGAAGCAGGGGATCCTGTTTAACTGCAGACCAGACAAGGTCAGAGAAGGCTTCATGTTTTGGAAGGTAAGTCATGAACTGTAGGGGAATGATCCCAGAGCCTCAGTGGACTCTGCCAAGCCCTAAGAACTCTGCAGAGTGATAAGGAAAATGAGGCAAGGAAAACACAAATAGGTGTATTTATTATTTAATCTAAATCTGTCTCCCTCGTGCTGTTAAATAAAGAGTAAGTGTTTTAGAATCCTGTGCACAATCTGACTGACGGCTTTCACTATCACATGCCCCTGAAGGGTTAAACACAAGGCTAACACATTCAATAGGATTCTAGGGAACAAGCAAGAGCTGCTGGGGAGGCTTGCAGGAGATGGCACTCGTTTCAGGAGATATGCATTTGGACCATAGCATCCCCACTGCCAGGAGTTGTCAGACACAAAATCTGCACATGAAGTGTTTGCCTAAAGGCCCAAAGCCAGGGTAGGGACAATGCTCCAGCAAGTTAAGGGCATTTGGATCCCCTCACTGCAGTCTGGTGAGTGCCCAGCAGGGGGCATCAGATCTTTGATGACATCTCGCTCTGGGGCGGGTAAGACTGAACAGGGCAAATAAACCCCCCAAACTCAACCCCAGGAGTTCCTGTCAGATACACACAGACTTTAACCAACCTGTGCCATCCATCCAGGGCACAGGCCATGATTCCCATAGGCAGCTGCAGGCAGCTGTGAAATGCCCCCAGGCAGAGCCAATGCTCCCCCCCCCCCACACACACACTGCCTACATGGTGCACAGGCTTTGGGAGGGCTTAATTCACTTCAGCCCTCTGGGTGCACAGGCCTTGGTCTGCCCTTCTGCACAGGGGTGAACTTCACCTTACCCAGCATTGCATGACCTCCTTGTCCAGCGGCTGGGGGAGGGGAGCTGGCACAGAGAGGAATAAGGATTCAGGACCCGGATCAAGTAAGCAAAAGAACCATGCCTATTTATTAGAGCACAGGGGCAGCGTCCCTTCTCCTGCTGCTGTGGCTGTGACCTAGTGTTCCCCTTCCCTCCCCCGGAACTTCCCAGGCGAGGGCTCCTCCCTTAGGGAAGGAGTTGAGCCTGAGGGCGGGGGGAGGCATGGGGACACAGGCATTCAGCCATCACAATAACTCTGTTACAATAGTAAGATGCACTAGTAAGTACTCAGAGCGGCAGCCATGTTAGTCTCTAAGGTGCCACAAGGACTCCTCGTTGTTTTTGCTGATACAGACTAACAAATTTATTTGGGCGTAAGCTTTCGTGGGCTAGAACCCACTTCATCTCATGCATGGATGCCCCTATTCTATCATCTGCTCTGACCCCCTGGAGAGCACAGGCCAGAGACCCTTAGCCAGTGCTTCCTGCACCTAGCCGTCCCTGCGCTCTGAGCTGTAGCACACCTTCTAGCAAGACACCAGGGTTGACGGAAGGACTGCAAGTGAGGCACAGCCCACCATGGTCCTTGGTACACTTCCAGGGGATAATTGCCCTCACTGCTAAAAACTAGGGTGTTGGTTTTCGTCTGAATTTGCCTAGCTCCAGCTTCCACACTGGAAGGCCCCAGAAGCAAACAACCTTCTGAATCACTCGTCTGTCTTGAACAAAAGAGCTTAGCACCACAGCATGCCCCCAGATGGCTGAGGCAGAGGAAGGACTGTAGCTTACCTCATGGTATTGCCGGTGAGGGATTAGAAAATGAGCTGGGTTCATAGGACAACAAAGAACCTCCGAGCTTATTTGTGTGCACCCCATCCCCACATGCATGTCATAGCAGGTCCCCTCATTGCAAGGAAGGCATCTGTAGATAGAAACTCAATCTGATCCCACAAAGCATTGTTCTGATCCATTGCCCTAGGAACTGATGGCTCAGTCAGGGCCCTGAATGCAGTTCATTGGTGCACAAAGTCATTAAATGCCTGGTTTTGCACAGCACTGCACTTTATTGTAATATTATCACTTTCAATAATGAAAGGTTAGTGGAAAATACGTTATGTGACTACCCCAGTTGAGTCTTTATTTTCCTTCTGGTTCTGCAGCTCCTATTGGTTTAATTGCCAAATATTTTATCTCTAATAAAAGCCTTTGTAAGTAATAATCCCTTTCATCTCTGCTTCTCGCAAATCCTTTCCTTTGGAAAGCTCTCTGGCAAAGTACATTGAGAAATGATTTATTTTAACAGTAGGGGAAGTGAGGGCAAGTTCTTCCAGGGTTATTTTTTTCTCACCTTTGACTAATTTTCAAGCACCTTGGCTTTTCTTTCCCTCTTTCTTTGTACAGCTCACAAGGACTCACTGATGAAGTGAAATGGCCTTGCATGCTGCATTAGAAGGAAGAGGAGCAAAATTAAAAGTAGGCAATTTAAACAAGTGTATTACAAAGATGCTATTGTAGTGAAACAAGAATGGGGGATAATTTCTCAGTTTAATTCTTTCTTAATGGCTGGTTGGCAAGTATAATCACAGGCTTTTAGCTTCAAATAGGTACTTCTGCCCACATAACATCTGGTAGAGTTCTAACTCACCACACAGGAATTACAAAGCAACAATGCAGTCTATCACGGCTTTATACAGCACAAGTGGGAGGATACTCTAGCTCGAGATGAGCTTGTAGGTGTCAGAAGACACTCGCTTGGCAGCAGGTTGGGCGCGATACCTTTGCCCTTTTTGTAATGAAAATGAAGAATAAATCACAAAACCCTAAATTCTGCAGGAAAGTTTGTTCACCTCCTTCAGAAAGGCAGAATTTCAGGGACCTAGGAATCCCCCCGGCCCTGCAACTTTTTCACACTAGCCTGAGCAGAGTTGGGTGCTTCCCCTCCCTTCCCCCCCCTGCAACAGCTAGTGGAGTTTTAGGTTCCCTTTGTTGTCTACTCCGTGACATTAGCTAAATGTGTCCACTTTGCCTATGGGTCGCAGTGCTGGGCACATCAGAAAGGCAGGCAGAGAGCTAGAGGGGTGCCCATTTTACTGGATTAGTTACCCTCCTCTTGGGGAAGTCAGATCTTTTCATTAATGCCAGAGTTATAAGGCCACAACTGAACTATATAGCAATGCTGGTCTTTATATTAGACCCGCTAGAAGCGAGACCCATCTCACAGGTGTGTTAACAGCAAATGCCGATAGGAAGGCAACAGGACTAACAGTGATGAAGGGGGAAGAGGGAGATTTGGAATTGCACAAGAATCCTCCTAGAAGCACATTATGTTTCCTCGGGCACCAGCCCAAGCCACATTCCCTGGTGCGCTGCGTAGTAGCAGGAAATGAACTCGCTCTGAGCTAAGGGAAAGCTTGTGAGGACCTCATCTCCCCGGTCTCATGCTCACTGGAGACATGAAGCATGTTTAGCATTGATCGTTCCCCCTAGCTAGATGCAACAGAGGGTCCTGTGGCACCTTTGAGACTAACTTCTGTTAGTCTCAAAGGTGCCACAGGACCCTCTGTTGCGTATTACAGATTCAGACTAACACGGCTACCCCTCTGATACTTGACCCCCTAGCTAGGGTTACCATACATCCGGATTTTCCCGGACATGTCCAGCTTTTTGGGCCTCAAATCCCCGTCCGGGGGGAAATCCCAAAAAGCCGAACATGTCCGGGAAAATAGGGAGGTGCTGGGCCAGGGGCCGGGCTGGGGCCGGCGGTGCTGGGCCGGGGGTGCTCGGCTGGGGGCTGGCCCGGGGCCTGGGGGTGTGAGGCCGGGCCTGGCAGTGCGGGGCCGGCAGTGCTGGGCCGGGGGTGCTCAGCCGGGGGTTGGCCCGGGGCCCGGGGGTGCGGGGCCGGGCCGGGCCCGGTGGTGCGGGGCCGGCAGTGCTGGGCTGGGCTCGGCGGTGCAGGGCCGGCAGTGCGGGGCCGAGGGCTGAGCCGGAGGTGCGGGGCCGGGGGCTGGGGCCTGGCAGTGCTGGGCTGGGGGCCGGGGCAGGGCCAGGCTGGGGGCCGGCGGTGCTCGGCCGGGGGCTGGCCCGGGGCCGGCACCCCAGGGCCCAAGCCGAGCCGGGCTGGGGCTGGGGCCGGGGCCGGCCGCCGGAGGGAGCGTCTCGGTTGGGGGGGGGGGGGCAGACTGGGCCGCGCCTCCTCCACCCCCCCCCAGCTCACCTGCTGCCTGCTTCAGGCTTCCTGCGAATCAAATGTTCGCGGGAAGCAGGGGAGGGGGCGGAGTTGGGGCGGGGACTTTGGGGAAGGGGTGGAGTTGGGGCAGGGGCATGGGCGGGGCGGGGGGCAGGGCTGGGGCCCTGTGGAGTGTCCTCTTTTTGGACACTCAAAATATGTTAACCCTACCCCTAGCACAACTAACACACTCTGTGTCTAAGCCCTCACTGCTATGAGGACCATGCTAGGAATCATTTTTGTTAGCCTGGACTGCTCATGGGTTAATCTTTGAGCCTGAGTTCAGTCAGCTTCAGTTGTGTTACTGCTCATGTGGACAGAAAGCAAACACACGCTTCAGGGAGGATCCCACAATGCCCTAGCTACCACAGAAGAGGCCTCTATGGCCATTTATCTAACCTCCATTCCCCAGCTCTCCTGCCAGAAGTCATTTTACCAGGGTAAACTGAGAGTGTGTACCAGGGACCTGGCCTCTTGCCATAGATTATCAGGTTTCTCCTCTCAGAGCCACATTCTCCTCCATCCGACGTGACCCAGGGCTTGTTACTGTAAAAATACCAGTGTTGGGCTGCCAGATGCATTCAGACAGGGATCCAGGGCCACTCGCACCCTCCTCCCTCCCCCATTTCGAGTCCTGCCAGAAAGTCTGGGCTTGCAGAGCCCCAAGCTGAGCGTGTGGCAAAGGGAACATCTCACAGGGAAACCTCCCTGGCCCCGAGGGGTCCTCCACCCAGAGAACCTTCGGGGAAGGGGGTTCAAACAGGCCTTTGAATATGAAATAATGTCTGAGCAGCAGTTAGCAACTGCCTTCTATGGGTTCGCTGAACCCACCCGGTGCTGGGCAGCTGCCCTCTTGTCTGCTCTCTAGCTGCAGCCTCCTCTAGCAACACCCTGGCACAGTGGTTCTCAACCTCAATGCATTTGCAGACCCCTAAAAATGTCAAATGGTGGTGTGGCCCCCTTTGGAAATCTTACACAGTCTGTGACCCCCCAGGGGACTGCGGGCCACAGGTTGAGAACCACTAGAGAAGCCAGGGAGGAGTGACCCCTTTCAGCAATAGTTCTCAGGGGCTGCCAGGGGACCAGCCCTGCCGTGGGCTGTTTTCCCAGGATGTTCTGCCTTCTGCAAGGAAAGCCAGTCTCAGCCCAGCCGTGCTGGCACAGGCCTGCAAGAGCTGATATCTGACATATAAGTACGGCCTCCAACATGCTCCGAGATCATCTCCGCAGCTCACTGCAGATGCCCCTCTCCCTCCATGCAGCCCAGGATCTCGCCCAGCTAGGCAGAAGAACCCATCTCCCAGGGAGAGTACCGGGGAGTGAGCAACACTGTGGCAGCAGCTTGGGCTCTCAGTCTCTGAGCAGTGGCCAGGCCCTTTGGTTTTAAGGACAGACCCCAGCACCTCATCCTTTCTCATTTTAAAGGAACTGTCCTCTGTCACAGCCACGTGATGACATTACAGGAGAACAAAGACTTGGTGACCCAGCCTCCAAGATGTCCCATAGAGTGTTTTAGCATCTGTGGCAATGTGAGTCCAGAACAAATGATCGATGGGCCCAAGTTGTTCTAGGGTCCAACTCCCCCTGTACAGAAGTAAGCAGGGTCCTTTGATCCTCTGCAGTCAGAGCCTCGCTCACTTGCCTCTGGCAGTACCCGCTCTGCATGGCTAACAGGAAGAGATGCTGGAGCAGAGGGACCCAAAGGACACACAGGAAGCAGACGTGTAGAGTGCAAAGAAGCTGTTTAAAATAGTCACTTTCCTGTCTGCAATTGCACTTTGATTTATACCCCCTAAGAAGGCAGGAGACCTTAACAACTGTGCCTTGTCCAACTGCCTGCTGCCAGTTCACCTCTCCTGGGAGTAGTCTGAGCTCTGGTTTGAAGTCTTCACCAATGAGAAATTCAAGACTGAACTGAACATGCTACAGCTGCTTAACGGACTCCCCCCGATGCAGCTGGAATTCCCAAGTGCTGATTCTGAGCCAGAGGAAACACCTGGCAAAATGAGTGGTAGAAACGCTTTGCGGAGACGTAAAAGAGCCGTTTAGCTCTAACGAGAACAGTCACCAAATAGCTTGGAGAGGGGGCTGGGGGCAGAATATCCTTACATGGGTGAAGCTTGGTATTTGCTTCCTTGATCTGCTTCTGATGGATCCTCATCAGCCTTCCATTAGCTCCTCTGCCCTGAGCTACCCTACCCACCCGTCCTCCAGCCATCTCCCAAGATTGCATCACCCTTAGCATCCAGCATAACCAGGGCATCTCCCTTCCCTTCCCCTCTGTTTAGCAGCATCACAGAAACAAGGATTATTCCAGACTCTGTGTGCCTTCCTCCATCTAACGACCCCACAGACAAATCTGTGAGCCCTCTGCCTCCAGTGGCCAGGCCCAGCCCCTATATATTACAGCCCTGCTGACCCCTATCCAGCTTCAGTTCTGTATCCTGATGTCGACTGTCATTGGATTGAAAAGAAGGGAAGTGGGACTTTACCCAGGCTCCATACACAACCTCTGAGCAGCTAGTTGTTACTGCTAGACTGGTCATCCATGAAATGCTTAACGGTACCAGGAGTTGCTGGTGTTAGCCGAAAGAGTTAACAGCCCGCTATCTCAGCGCATACCTATGTTAGGAGCGGATGTGGGCTCCCCCCTTGCAGTGTGAACAAATGGGATTTTCTAAGGGGGCTTTGGGGAAAGGAACCCCCCTGTGGAGCATCATCCATGGGTGGAGAGACATCTGAGCCCCTGCACGTCCTCTCCACAGCGTATTATACACCCTGCCCTCTGTGCACAACCGCCGGTGTTCCCTCTGCAGCCAGCAGCTTCTGAGCCCACGGCCTATGGCTTCAGGCTGTCTGCAGACTCAGGCCTGCATCAAGAACAAGAGCTGAGCAGCTAGAAGACTTACAAGCTTTTGTTTCTGAAGACATGGAAGTTTATATCCTGCAGAAACGGATGGGGTCTCCGGAAAGCTGCAGGGCCAGTAGCAACATAGTCCAGCTCCGTCCCACGGCTGCATATGGCAGGGCTTTGACTTGCCTTCTGGCATCTTTCTACTCTTCAGAATGGCTTTTTTAATCTCACTTTCGAAATAAAGTTTTAAAGTCAAAACATTCGCAGCCAGAGCTTGTGACCCTGTCAAAGAATCATTGCAGTGTGCAGAAGGAAACAATCTTTCATTATTTTTTGGACAGTTTCAATTACTTGCCTGAAAATTTGTAATTATTTCCATGCTTTGATCACAATGGATTATGTTGCATAAACTGTTTCCAATTTGCAATAACATAATTGCATCTCTATTGAGTAAGACTGTCACCCACAATGAGACAATCCTTGCCATGCCGCTTACATTTCATCCTGGAGCACGGTTTATTGCAACTGCAAACTGAAGAATTTGACTGTTTTTTGTTTTTGTTTTTTTAGTGCAATTTTTTTAAACCGAGGCTTTCAGAAGACATGCAAATATGAAGTTGAGCAGTTCCTGCTGCACAATTGTTTAAAATGTCCCTCCCCTCCCAATAGCTCAGTTCTTCATTATTGTTATGGAGCCTCTAGCCCAGAGTCCATCTGGAATTGGTACAAACTTTCTACAGCTCAATTTCTCATGAGCTAAAAGTTCCAGAAGAATCACGATTCTCCCTGCTGACGGGAGGGTTGAGAGTAAATCCTGGGCTTTCTGTCCCTGTTGTCAGCTCCTAGTCCTCCTTTAAGTCCATCCTTTCTAGCAACAAACCCTTCCTTTGCTGCCTGGAATCCTCATTCCCTTTAGTCCCCTAGTCCTAGCCCTGGACTGACCTTTCCGGCAGGGGAAGGACAGCTCTGGAGCCAGCACTGCCAACCCCAAGTATTCAGAGATCATCTGACTGGCTTTAAAATCGTGAGATTTAAAAACATTATAAATCTTCAGTTCATTTATTTGCTTTCTGCTTTTTGACCCTTTCAGTTGCACTGGGCATGTTTTCAAGTGTTTCTTGAAACCACGAGTTCCATTATAAAACCAAACCCAAAGCAAATGCTGACATTCCCAGGGGGAGAGACTGTCTCTCAACTCGCAAACCCATCAATTGCAAAGTGTGTCGCTGTCTCTTTCTCTGTTCTCAGACCAATAGCAGCCAGAACCAGGATCTGGAACCCCCAAGTCTCTTTGCAGCCCTGCCTGCCACAGACCCACTGAGCTACCCTAGGTAAGTCATAGAATCGCAGAATATCAGGGTTGGAAGGGACCTCAGGTGGTCATCTAGTCCAACCCCCTGCTCAGAGCAGGACCAATCCCCAACTAAATCATCCCAGCCAGGGCTTTGTCAAGACTGACTTTCAAAACCTCTAAGGAAGGAGATTCCACCACCTCCCTAGGTAACCCATTCCAGTGCTTCACCACCCTCCTAGTGAAATAGTTTTTCCTAATATACAACCTAAACCTCCTTCACTGCAACTTGAGACGGTTGCTTCTTGTTCTGTCTTCTGCCACCACTGAGAACAGCCAAGCTCCATCCTCTTTGGAACCCCCCTTTCAGGTAATTGAAAGCAGCTATCAAATCCCCCCTCATTCTTCTCTTCTGCAGACTAAATAATCGCAGTTCCCTCAGCCAGGAGCGGTGCCAGGGTTTTTGCCGCCCTAGGCAGCAGCGCTCCTCCTCTGAGCATTCAGCTGCGGGGGTCCTTCCGCTCCACGTCTTCGGGGACTTTGGCCGCAGGTCCCGGAGCAAGTGAAGGACCCGCCGCTGAATTTCTGCCAAAGACCTGGAGCGGAAGGACCCCCCGCCGCTGAATTTCCGCCGAGGACGGCAAAATGCCGCCCCCCAAATCCTGCCGCCCTAGGCGACTGCCTAGGGTCGCCTAGTGGAAGCACCGGCCCTGCCCTCAACCTCTCCTCATAAGTCATGTGCTCCAGTCCCCTAATCATTTTTGTTGCCCTCCGCTGGACTCTTTCCAATTTTTCCACATCCTTCTTGTAGTTTGGACTAAAACTGGACACAGTACTCCAGATGAGGCCTCACCAATGCCGAATAGAGGGGAATGATCACATCCCTTGATCTGCTGGCCAGGCTATTTATACAGCCCAAAATGCCGTTAGCCTTCTTGGCAACAAGAGCACACCGTCGACTCATATCCAGCTTCTCGTCCATTGTAACCCCTAGGTCCTTTTCTGCAGAACTGCTGCGTAGCCAATCAGTCCCCAGCCTGTAGCAGTGCATGGGGTTCTTCCGTCCTAAGTGCAGGACTCTGCACTTGTCCTTGTTGAACCTCATCAGGTTTCTTTTGGCCCAATCTTCTAGTTTGTCTAGGTCCCTCTGTATCCTATCCCTACCCTCCAGCGTATCTACCAGTCCCCCCAGCTTAGTGTCATCCACAAAGTCACATCACTGCATCTAAGTGTCTCTGTCTGCAAAGCAGGGATAGTCAATAATACCACACAGGGTTCACTGTTAACCCTTTCAAGACTGTGGAGGTCCTAAGATACCAAGATTCTTTGGATGTGCCTGTTCTCTGTGAAGGACACCCACAACTCACGGTGTTAAACAGTACTAACAAAACTGCCACTTTCTCTCTCTAGCAAGAGCTAGAAACCCAGCCCGAACGGGCGCTTCAGAGCCCTGAGACCAGCAAGTCAGCACAGGGCGCCCCTCCTGGTGCAGCCAGTCCAGCTTCCATTTCAGGGAAAGATTCAGTCCTCCTCAGGAGGAGGCTCCTTTCCTAGTCAACAAATGAGACAGCAGAACGATCCAGAATCACTACCGCAGCAGCTGTAGACTGGCCACATGGCGAAAGACATATGCTTTGCCTTGCAGTTGGCAACAGGCAGTTTCCGTTGAGCTCCCTTCACCAGGCCCTGGCTAGGATGAGACCAGCGCGTGGGAAGGCAGCAGAAGAGATTCCAGGCCTGCCTCTTGGAGCATTTGGGAGATCACAGGCGAAGAAGTAAAACATAAATTTATTATGCTTTTAAGGGGCTAACCTGGGGGATGAGGAAGAGGCCAGCCAGCCACCAGTGGATAACACTACCCTCCCTTGTGAGCCTGGGGGTCCTGGAGCTCGCTAGCACCATGTCACAAACCAGTGATTATGGAGAACTGCTGCTATTGTCAGAGAGACAAGGTCAAAATAAACAGAAATGACCAATTAGTGTGTTTCTGATGAAACAGAGAAGCACACAATTGACTCACTAACGGAGCAATTAAAAGGATTACTCCACAAATTGCCAGTTAACTCTGGACAATGCAAACTTGCCCGGTGCTGAGGAAGGAAGGTCTGATGAAATGCACAGAGCACAGCTGCCTTGGTCTGGCAATGCTGAAGGCTGCGGCTTTGAGAGGGGTATCAGAAGAGCATAGACGCTGGGGAGAAGGACTGAGAGGAGGGTGCTTGGGACCTGCTTCCCCACTGCCTTTCACACTGCGTTCTCCAGGCAGCCTTTCTCCAAATGCAGCAGGCTGTGGCACTGAGCTCAGACCTCTCCACCCCAGCCCCTCTTCTCATGGACTCCTCCTGGGAACGGATTATTGTGTCTGCTTCTAGCTCCGGGCAGCAGGGGCTGAGGGTGCTGTGTCAGTTGTGAGAGGCAGTGTGTGTGCATCTCTCCAATCCCCAGCCACAAGGGCTCGCTGTGTTGCTCTCTCTGGCATTAGCATGGCAGAGCAGCCACCCAGTAGGTCAGAGGGGCAGGAGGATACCCGAGGACAGGTGCTCAACTTCCTCTCTTCTACTGAAGCATCGTAATGTGCAAACTCCTCCCCTGCCTGGGCCTGCTGGCTCACACTTCAAGACTGCTCTCATCCAAACCCTTCTGCCGCCTGCCTGAGTGTCCAGAGTCGTACTGCTCAGTTTGGCAGCGGGAGAAGCAGCCCCTCCTGCAGGGTGACTGGAAGATCACACATAGAACACGCAGGCAAACCCCAATGCCATGTGGACATTTGGGAAGCCCCCTAGCATACACGACGGTGAAGCTGGGTCAGGGCAGGGAGATTATCTGGACTCCCGTAGAACCAATGGTCACTCTCGTCAGGTCTCGTTGTCTCAGGATTTCCTTCCAAGAGAATTCAAGAGCAGCTCCTTTGTTCTGCCTCGGTGCTTTCAAGGGCTAGTCAGCAGCCTTGCAGCACCATTAATGAATGAAGAATGTATGCGCACAACTTGGGGGCTAGGAGCATCTTCCCCATCAGACAGAGCGGGACTGTGGTCCCAGGCAGGGTAAGCGACTTGCCTGAGGTCACATGAGGCGTCCCCAGCAGAGCTGGGAACTGACAGCACAGTCCTGAGTCCAGCCCCTTGAACATAGTCCAGTGGCTCCCACAATGGACTCAGTCCCCAGCGCTCAGGTGTGACCCATGTTGCGTTAGGCCAGTGAGCTGAGTGCTAATATGAGATTCTACTAATTCTCTTGCATTACTTGTGAGCTTTCTAGGGTGATAGGGCATGGCCACCGCTGCCATCAATCTGCTTCTTCAACACAACAGCAACAAAATCATCACTTACTGCTTACTCCACAACCCAGAGCATGAACTTATCTTCTTGTTGTGCTGTGTACTTTCGCAATTCCTTAGGCAAGGGAGTCTCTCAGCGGCACAGGAGTCAGTGGTGCTTAGCATAATGGTGAGGGCTGGTTCCTATTATTCAGTCAGGAAGTGCAGAAGGTGCAAATATAGACTTAATGCTAAGTGAAAAGGAGTGGATTGCAAAACCCTTAAGATTCCCTCTGAAATGTGCTGAGGACAGCAAGGGGGAAACGGCACGCAAACATGATGCAGTGCATAATACTACAGGGGCTAATTTTAACTCAAGATACATCTTAGAGTATGTTACAGAAGAGACTCCCCTGTGTGTGGTGGAAAGAAACGTGTCCTAAATACAGCAAGTCCATCAAAGAGAGGCACTCAGTGTATTTAGTGGAAATGGTTTCAGTGATATATGGTATGGCCCATATAGGAAAATGTGTCTGGTTCTCTGTGTCCATACTGTAACTCCATCCAGCGTAATTCTGTGCCTTAACTGGAAGCCCAGTTTGCTGGGGGATGTATAGCATTTTAGAAGTTTATAAAAGCTACATCTAGGTGCAAAGCCAAACAAGGGCATTAGAGAAAATGCCCCTAGTTACAGAAGACTGCAAGGGTAAGTCTACACTGTAATTAGACCCCTGCGGGTGGCCCATGCCACCTGACTTGGCTCATGGTGCAGGCCTATTTCATTGCAGTGTTAACTTCCTGGCTGGGGCTGCGGTCGGAGCTGTGGGACCCTCGCACCTCACAGGGTCCTACAGCCAGGCTCCAGCCCAAGGGCAGAAGTATACACTGCAATGAAATAGCCCCTTGAGCCTGAGTGAGCTGGCACAGCCCCGCCCCAGGTGTCCAATTTCAGTGTAGACATACCCTCAGAGTACCCAGAGCAAGCCCTGGAGTTGGCAGGGAGGGGCAGACAGAGAGAAATGTTCCCACAATAATTGCTCTCTCTCTGGGTGTAGGCAGATCTGGTAATTGCACCCCCCTGGGATGAGGAGTGACTCCAGCAGCAAGAAGCCTGTTACCCAGCCCTCCCTCAGGACATGAAATCGAGGGGTCTCTCCCCTGCGTCCACACTTGGCTTCCTTGCTCTCTCCTAGGCTAGAGACCAGAGCAGCCCTGACTGATTGTGAGACTCACCATGTCTTTGCCAGCAGGCAAAATGTATCTCTTTCCCCAGCCAGCCTTTTTCTGAGCTGTGTGTTTCATAAAACAAGTTCCTGGTCGCAAGTGCCCAGCCCCGGGTCTCTCTGCACTCACCACATCAGCACGGCCACTGGAGAGAATTTCCTCCCATGATAATGACCACGCAGTGGGGTGTGTCTTCACACCAGTGTCTGACTAAGACTGTAAAGTCACTGGGCAGGGCCCATGTGTCTGTCCAGCACCACGCAGGCTGTCAGCAATTCATACTAACGCTGCTGTGCTGCACAATGGCTAAGCGGGGGTCTCTTTCCTTACACAGGCTGGGGCTGAGTCACATTGCAATATGCAGGACTTTGCATTTCCTACACTGGAGCAACGTACTTTCCAGAAAAGACCATTACACACCCTAGGGGCTGCAATATAGTGGCTTTAAATGCTCAACAATTACCCCGGGTGTTTGTCTTTTCCCAGGCCTGGTTTGCAGCAGTGCTGAGAACCCACACCTCCCCTCTATGCCCCCACCAGTTACCCAGGTGAGAGGAAGGGGCCTGGGTTAACCCCTTGTGCACTGGGGCTTGTGGAACACCATTACCTGGTCCCAGCATGCTCAGCACCTTTGGAAATCAGGCCCCAAATGAAGCCAGGACCGTGGGTTTAACCCAATGCCCCCACCTGAGGAAGGTGGTGGAGCATCTGAGAGCTGGAGTTGCCCTCATGCAGTGGGGCTCGCCTTGCCCAGTGGCCATGCCTAAGCTGTCGGCGGAGCACTGGTTCACTAGCAGAGTGGCACTGGGCCTGTTCCAGGCTGTGTGTATGTGTCTCACACGCAGCCCCTTCTCTTCTCAGCTTGGCTGTGTGAGCATGGAGCTGCACAAGGACTTTGTTCTTTCCAGTCTCTTCTCTTCTCTTAACTGAAGCCATTTCTTTGGCAATTCCTCTCTTAATACCCTGCAAAGACCCAGCTATCAAAAGCTGAGACCAAAGCCATTTGTAAGCGGAGCTATAACTGCCAGTGGATGAGGAGATGTGTTAGGGTTAATTTAGACTAACAAGACTTCAATTACCCAGCTCCAAAGCCACGTGTGAAGACTGAGGGCTGGGAATATGCAGAGAGGTGAGTGCTGCCCATGAGGGAGGAAATCTGACTGACCTGAACACCACCTATTCTTTTTGCACCAAAATGACATGTGCATTAAAACCAAAGCCAGCTTGGCCATTAACCCCATTGCCGAGAAGCCTCTGTCACCCGCTGACCTGTTCTCCCGCGGGAATCCCACTGGGGAGGATCAGCAAGGGATGATGCAGGGACTTCGCTGCTCTGGCTACCTAGAGAGTTCTGCCAGCTCCCAGGGAGCCAGGGTCAGCCATATTCTTTAGCCCCATGGTGACACCACAGTACCAGGGCTACAGCATGGCCCCTCTACACCACCCTGGCTCCAATGACATTTACACCCACTGTCAGGGCGGCGTCACAGGGCTGTTGTGCAGTTGAGAATCGGGTCCTGGGTGCCTCATCCGTGGGACAGAGAGCATCTCTGAGCCATGCTAGGCAGGATTGGGATGTGTGTGCTGGACAGCCAGCTGGGCCCTTCTGGGGGGTCCTTGGCCCACTGCAGGGCTGCTCTCAGCCATGCCGTCCCTCCAAGGAGATGGTCGGTGGAGGCTCCTTTGGCCCTCGCTGGCGACTGCCCAGCAGAGAATCATGCTGTTGCTTTGGATCTGGCTCCTTCTCGCAGTGTCACGGGCACAGAGGTCCCGGGCTGGGTTACTGCCAAAGGCAGAACGTCTGCTGAGTTTCTCCCAAACCGGTGTGTTTGCAAGCCCTAGTTATTACTTCATTCCATCACACTGCTATTCAGAGAGACAGTCAAGCACTTGGGAGGCAGAGAACGTCCAAGGAAGGCCGCCCACACGGCGTGAACCCTGCCCTCCTGTGTGTAGGCAGCACAATAGGACAATGGTTAATTACGAGATCCCAGAGACTTTCTCCGGTACTGCTGTGCGATAGCACAATGTTCTCTGCAGCCTCCGACAGGCTGGCCCAAGTGCGCAGTCTGGGCTGTGTGGAAGAAGGGAGGGTTAGTTGCCATGCCCAGCACAGGCCACCGAAGGCCTGGAATATGGATTGTTTGCATGGCCACCATCGCACTAAAATACGTTCTTTTAAATTCCTGGAGAAAATGCCCTGGGTCCTTCACTGCCTGAGATGGATTGATCTCCTCCTTCTGCTCCTGTATCCCCTGCTGAGTAATTGCACTTGTGCCTCTGGGTCTTGTGTCCTCTGGGGACACTTCAGCCCAGGTCTCCTCATTATTCCGTGCATGCTGCTCAGGCCCCATCAATCCCCTGCAACAAGCCCTTCAGGCCAGAGGGAGCAAGTGCCCAAAACTCGCAAGAAAGGAACAGCGGGTCACCACCCACACCTTATAGGGAATGCCACTCGGGAGTCTGGGAATTCTGCTTGCTAGCTGCTGGGAAGAGCTGCAGCATCGGGATGGATTTAGGAGACTGCAGTAGAGGAAAAAGGTGTTGACGTAGTTAAAGTGGAAGGCTCTGGTTGGCTTCTATCATGCTCGTACTGTTATTATCTATAAGTCTGCATAGTCTCTCTTTGCTAGATGTTGTCTGCTCACCAGAGACGGGGACATTGCTCCGCAAGATGAACTGTCTCCTGACTGGATTATCATTTAAACTCACCGTGCAGCAAGAACTTTAAAAACAAACAAAAACCAAAAACAACCAACTCAGCAGGAGCTGTGCTGCCAAGTCTTTAGAAACCCAGCCATCTTCTTTGCCTGGTGCTCAAGAGTGCTCTGTCTGACATGGGGGAAGCCACGTGTCTTGCCCTAGCACTGCCCATACAGGAAACTCCTGTATCTGCCCCTCTTTGTTGTTCATTTCGATTATTTGGAAACACCCAGCAAAGTCCCTGAGAAATAGAGAGCTTTAGGATTCCAGAGAGGTGGATAGAGTTGGATGTTCCCAAGGCTGAGAAATGTGAAGCAAACCCATGTGCTGAGCTGGACTACCCCTTGGATTGGCGTGCTGGGAAAATATGATGAAGCCCTTTGAAACACTTGGTGGTGCTGCCCCAGTGCATTGTGGGGGGGGGGGAGGGGACAGTGGCAGGTCATTATATGTACTGTAGGAGAAGAGGCACCTGATTAATATCACAGCTCAAGAAGTGAGAGAGAGAGATTCCTGCTACTGTTTAGACTCAACAGAACTCTGTCTCCTGGAAGGGGTTAGCCAGGCCAGGAAATGCTCATAAAGATTGGTAGCGATCAGGGGTGACCAAGGGCACGTGTGAGCACAGGTGTTCTTTTCCCAAGGGAGCAGGGATATGCCAAGCTGAAAGCCATCCAACACTGTGTGGAGGAGCCCAGCCCAGAGGAGTTACTGTGGGATGATATATGAGCAGCAAATGTGCAAGCCAAACGCTGCTCCATCCCCATTGTACCCTGAAGTATCCTAAAGTGATGTGGCAGAATGAAGTATGTTGTTACAGCAGGGCTAAGGGAAAGCCAGTGCTAAGTTGCCTGCCACAAAGGAGTTAACGGCGTGTGGGAGATGCGCAATCTCCAAGCAGGAAATCAAGAGAATTAAAAAATTAAACTGAAATTTAAAAAAAACCCAGAGGAAAATGAGAACAAAGAAAGAGAAATGTTAATACATAAGCTAATTTGCAATGGAAATCACATCTCTGCCCTCTGGGAAGCTTTTTCTTGATAAATGTTGGCTTCCTGACCATGACTATCTGGCTCCTACAGTCTTTCTAGTTTTTTTTTTTTACCTTGAAACAAAATCACTTGAAGCTTTGAAACCCAAAGCACCATAACAGGCAAACTGCATGCAGCCTGCAGCCCCGCAGCTGTGGTCTGGAGTGATGTGAATGCAGGTAATCACTCCTTGCATTTTGCTCTGAATTGCCAACTCTTCCCTTACTGTATTTTTCCAGGAAAGTTACACTTTAAATGAAAAACCAGATTTACCCCAACTGAGCCAACTCAATGTCAGAGTTATCTGCCGGCTCGGCTCCTGATCCCTTGTAGTCCACGTTCAAGTCCTCTTGAGAAATGGAAATGTTCAGCTTGCAACAGCATAAAGGAAGGAATATAAATTAAATCTAATCAAAAGGGATCAGAGCCAATAAATCCTGTAAAACTTTGCTCTCGCTGGGCCTGGGTACTGTATCAAGTTGTTTATTGGTTGGCCATTTTCCCCTCTTCCACTGTTTCCATGCAAGCTGGATAATTCCACGACTGTAGTTTGTGCTTCCATTTACCAGGGAACATAAGATCTTCCTTCAAAGGGTGCAGAGAAACAAGCAAGTGCAAGAAATGGGAACCAGATTAATTAATATCATGTCACCATCTCTATTGCTGCATCTGGGAACTCTTGATTTCAGGAAATTAACCCAAACACGCTGGAGTCCAGGGAGCTTGAGGTTATGGGCAAGGCCGAGGGATCCTCAGGAGTACTGGGGGCTCATTAGGGGCATGTGTTTCTCAGGGTCAGTAGCAATGCAGTGCAGTTAACAGTCCCTTCCATGGCTGGGAGGCCTGTGTGCTGACATTCATCAGCACAGGCTGCTTTGTCAGCCTGGGACCTAGAGAGCTAGAGAGACCTCCTGGCTCTGTCTGTGCAGGGCCTCCCCAAACACCCCCTTTTTATTCAGTACAAGCAGATCCTTCCTCCTCTTTATTGCCAGCTGACAGCAGGACTGATCCAGTGTCCTTGCACAGTGTCTGGGTGGGAACTCAGCAGCTGATGCTCTTCTCCTGAGTCTGGACTAGAATGGGGCTGGGCCGATTGGACAGCGCGGTGCTGACCAGACGCAAGTCAAGGCCCTGGCTGCTTGTGGTCATTGAAGACGCTGTCACATGTGTCATGGAGTTGGGTGCTAAGCCTGGTGCCATGTGGGCAATTACCTTCCGTCTCCCTGAACTCCGCTTTTAACCGAAGATGTTCTTGCTGCCCTGCCTGAAACCCTGTGGTTCGCTCTCCTGGGATGCCTCTGCGATCTGCGAGGCCCTGGGGGTGCATGTTTCAAATAATGTTGGGAATTCCTTGGCTGCCGTTTTCGATTTCTGCAAATGAACAACAAAATATTTCCTCTCTGAGAATTTTTAGACCAGCTCCCTGCAGGCTTTCCATACTTGCAGCTCCCGATAGGATGTACTGATTGCGCAGCTTTGCAGAGACGTGGGCTGAAAGAACAAACACCACGTTCTCTGATGAAAGAAACCAGCTTCAGTAGCAAACCCCAGTAGCAAACATCCGGCTTTGGCCTGTGATTAAATTAGCCAGTAGCGGATTGTTCTGCAGGTAAAATGTGCCCTTTCTTTTTCTTCACTTGGCAGAAGTTAATTTTACATGGATTGAGCCGGATTCTCAGCTGGTGCAGTCAGTGGTCACAAAGGGTTCAATTGTTCACACAAATTCGGGATGTCTCTTTATTCAGGCCAGGGAAGAACTGATGCTATTGGATTCTTTCTGGTTGACAGGGAGGGAGTTACTTTTGATACCCCATGGGGCGCCCATGCTCCACTTCAGCACAACACAGCCTCCACCCCACCACCTAACGTTTGGGCGAAACCAATATCAATCTGGAGTAACTACTGACTGCAGTGGTGTCACTCTGGTTTCACACTGGAATAACAGAACAGAATTTGGCCCTATGTTTTCATTTTATTACAGCTCTGCAGACCAGACAGTCAACACTGAGCTCCCATCCAGGGAACTGGACAATTCAGAGGCTTGATAGAGCAAAGACACAAGGGCTGAGAAAGCAGAACACAGGCTGGGGTGGGTCTCTGCAAAAGCCAAGTGGTGCTGCCTCAAAGCCCCGGAGTGGCAAACTAAGGGGTGACATTGCCGTACGTGCTGCTTTCTGCTCTGACAGCCTGTGCACCTTGGACGGACGCAGAGCAGTTCGGAAGAGGCTTCAGCACATTAGCGTGATATCAAAACCCTAAAACCAAGCACAGTTTGCTGGGGCTGCTGACGGAGCTGATCCGTAGGTTGAAGAGCAAATTGTGTATGAGTGGAAGCAGACAGGTTAGTAAATCACTAGTTATGGCATCTGTTAAAGTCTTCCTGGACTTCTTAGCACCTTTCTTCTCCTTCCATGCCACAAGCTAACACTGCAGCTGTAAATTAAACCCTTTCTTCTGGTCCCCAGATGTGGACTTTTTGCCACTGCCTTTAGATTTGGCTGAACTCTTATAGACACATCACAGGGGAACAGTAAGTGCCGTGTTCTTGTAGATAATAGAGCTAATACCCCCTGTGGAGATAAGGCGCTTTCCTGCTGCTCTGTAACGCCTCCCCAAAATGAACACATCCACCTTTGGCATGTGTCAAGAAGTCCTGCAGTGAGGTATTGCAGCCTCCAGGCCGCTCTCCAGGGAAGATCAGGAGCTGTCATTCTTTTTAGTTTATTACTTGCAAATCTAGTAAGGGCTGGGTTTCCAGTGTAAGCTAGGAACACGTACAGATAATTAACAAGATAGAGAGAGGAGGGAAATATCATCAGGCAGTTCCACACATGGAAGGGGGTAATGTAATTTAGAACAAGTCTTGGTTTTCATTTGCAAGCGTACACATTCTAGATGAATTATTGGGTTTAGAAAAGGACTCTATTTACATCCTGTGGATTTCTAATAGGAGACCATCTAACTCCTCCACAGAGCAATCTGCAGGGGAAAACCACAGAATCCGGTACAAAACCTCACCCAGAGAAGGAAAGCTGAAGCACCAGTTCTGGGAGAGGAATTGTGTACTCCGATTCAGAAGATGTTTTTTTATGTAGAAGAAAACATTGTATTTCACCGCCATCCATTTCCCCTCCTCAGTCACTGACCAGTCACAGTGTCCCCCCTCCAACCCACCCATCCTGCTATGTCCCTCACACTTCAGTCTCTATTGTGTGCTTTGCTGGACTCAAAGGGGGAGACGCAGACTTTCCAGTGGAGATGGCAACACCAGGATTAGAACAGACAATGTGAGACAGTCCAAGTTGAGTCCCTTAGTGAAATACACCCAGTGGGCAGAAGCCCCTCACGGAGCTCTTGCTGGCTGAAACCCCATGTAAATACATCCTGAGAGCCGCTGAGAGGGCTGGACCAGTGCCCTCTTGCCAAGTAACTGTTCACCATTCCCGAGGCTCATATTCCCACTAAAATAGAGTGGAAGGAAGTGAAATGCTTATGGAGCCCTCATCCAGGGTCAAATACACTCAGCAAAAACCCAAATGGGTATCAGTCATTGTTTTTCTTGGTGATTATTCATATCCCACAGAGACCCAACCGCTGGCAAAAAGAAAATAATTTCTTCCCTGGGAAAAAGAAGAACAGGAGTACTTGTGGCACCTTAGAGACTAACAAATTTATTAGAGCATAAGCTTTTGTGGACTACAGCCCACTTCTTCGGATGCATATAGAATGGAACATGCATCCGAAGAAGTGGGCTGTAGTCCACGAAAGCTTATGCTCTAATAAATTTGTTAGTCTCTAAGGTGCCACAAGTCCTCCTGTTCTTCTTTTTGCGGATACAGACTAACACGGCTGCTACTCTGAAACCTTCCCTGGGAAAAGCAGTGAAGCAGCCAGTTAATTTTCAAAAAGAAGAACAGGAGTACTTGTGGCACCTTAGAGACTAACAAATTTATTAGAGCATAAGCTTTCATGGACTACAGCCCACTTCTTCGGATGCATATAGAATGGAACATATATTGAGGAGATATATATACACACATACAGAGAGCATAAACAGGTGGGAGTTGTCTACCAACTCTGAGAGGCCAACCAATTAAGAGAAAAAAAACTTTTGAAGTGATAATCAAGCTAGCCGAGCACAGACAGCCTGATAATAAGTGTGAGAGTACTTACAAGGGGAGATAGAGTCAATGTTTGTAATGGCTCAGCCATTCCCAGTCTATCAGGCTGTCTGTGCTCGGCTAGCTTGATTATCACTTCAAAAGTTTTTTTTCTCTTAATTGGTTGGCCTCTCAGAGTTGGTAGGACAACTCCCACCTGTTTATGCTCTCTGTATGTGTGTATATATATCTCCTCAATATATGTTCCATTCTATATGCATCCGAAGAAGTGGGCTGTAGTCCACGAAAGCTTATGCTCTAATAAATTTGTTAGTCTCTAAGGTGCCACAAGTACTCCTGTTCTTCTTTTTGCGGATACAGACTAACACGGCTGTTACTCTGAAACCAGTTAATTTTCAGCAGTCTGGGGACATAATTGTCTTGTCTGATATTTCTCGTACATCTGCCTTGCCTGCTAGCGTCTTCTCCCGACTCCCTGTGATTGCTAGCGCACGCTCAGAAGTTTCACATTCTCCTCCATCATTCATTAGTTAAATAAACTCCTGTAGTATTTTATGCGCTGCCACATTGTTACCCTTTTGAGAGAACCAGGAAGGATGTATCTCTTTTCCATACAATGTTAAGCTGAGGTTTATTTCTTTATCTCTGAAGTGAAGAACCCAAAGAGGCACAGTGAACAGCAATGTTAAGCATAAGGGAAAGAGATGTGTGCGATGGAGTTGCGATATTCTGTAGCTCTCTGAAATAATGGGTCTGATTTGGACTAATTAACCTAACTACAACCAATAATATTCCATTAAACCCTGTGTTGCACATGCACACACACAGAGCCCTGGTAAGCTCCCTTCAGGACGGACACTCCCATGTCTATTGTGTTTGGCGCCCACCTTGCTGGACCCATGTGCTCTTTGAGCCTCCTGAGTCCAACCTCAGTCCGGGCCTTGCCCGCGGCGGGGTCTCTAGCATGTTTTCAGGATGCAGTATCTCTGTCTAGTACCCGCTCAGGAGAGCTGGAACCCCCAGCTCCGGAGCCCAGTGCTGACCCCTAAGGCTTCCCATTACTTACACACCCCTGTTCAGAACTCCAGACATGTGGGTGCTCTGGGTTTGCAGTTTAATGTGTCAAGGGCACACGACAATGAAAGCCAACAGATGGATGGACAGACAGGCAGACAGCCAGCTTGTGCACAGGATTCTAAACACCGCTGCTCTGTATTTAGCACGAGGGATACACGTCTCTTGACAAAATAATACACACATCTGTCTGCATTTCCCTGCTTCAGTTTTCTCACCAGGATAGTATCTGCTTCTTGGTGCTGCAGCTGACTAATACTAGCACTTTGGCTATGCCACAGAACCCACGGGGTTGACTCCCGAGATGTTCTTGGAAGAATAACTTTACTGTGGAACGTTGTCCCAGGTGCTGAGATGCCTAGGTTAGACAGAGAGATTGTGCCCCAGAGATGGCTGCACTTGGGTTGCTTTCTGTACTTCAATCGTTTGTAAAGCACTTGGGGATGAAAAGGTGCTATCTAAAGATAACCTGTCTGTTAAATTCCCACCAGGGCAGCCCATTACAGACAGATAGGAATGGCCTCAACCTCACTTCACCTCTCTCTCCACCACGAGTCTCTCCCTTTGTCAGACTTGCTCCGTTCTAACATCATTGGCAGTGAAGGGTACAATGCAGAGGTGTCAGTGCTGCTGCATTAGGAGGCTTCCTTGGTCTGTGCCTGGAGCAACCCTTCATGTTACTCATCAGAGAGCCATTTTCACTCCTCTGCGCTAAAACTGCAGCATTCACTCCTCTGTGCTAAAACTGCAGATATTTGCTGGGTAATTATTAGGATTGTTGATTAATCACAGTTAAGTCACACGATTTACTCAAAAAAATAAACGCTGCCAAATTAAGTGTAAAAATGTAATAAGAAAAGCCAAAAAGGAGTTTGAAGAACAGCTAGCCAAAAACTCAAAAGGTAATGACAAAAGTACTTAAAAAATTTTTAAGTACATCAGAAGCAGGAAGCCTGCTAAACAACCAGTGGGGCCCCTGGACGATCGAGATACAAAAGGAGCACTTAAAGATGATAAAGTCATTGCGGAGAAACTAAATGAATTCTTTGCTTCAGTCTTCACGGCTGAGGATGTTAGGGAGATTCCCAAAACTGAGCGGTCCTTGGTAGGTGACAAATCTGAGGAATTGTCACAGATTGAAGTGTCACTAGAGGAGGTTTAGGAATTAATTGATAAACTTAACAGTAACAAGTCACTGGGACCAGATGGCATTCACCCAAGAGTTCTGAAAGAACTCAAATGTGAAATTGCGGAACTATTAACTATGGTTTGCAACCTGTCCTTTAAATCAGCTTCTGTACCCAATGACTGGAAGATAGCTACTATAACGCCAATATTTAAAAAGGGCTCTAGAGGTGATCCCGGCAATTACAGACCAGTAAGTCTAACGTCAGTACCGGGCAAATCAGTTGAAACAATAATAAAGAATAAAATTGTCAGACACATAGAAGAACATAAATTGTTGGGCAAAAGTCAACATGGTTTCTGTAAAGGGAAATCATGTCTTACTAATCTATTAGAGTTCTTTGAAGGGGTCAACAAACATGTGGACAAGGGGGATCCAGTGGACATAATATACTTAGATTTTCAGAAAGCCTTTGACAAAGTCCCACATCAAAGGCTCTTACGTAAATTGTCATGGGATGAGATGGAAGATCCTTTCATGGATTGAGAACTGGTTAAAAGACAAGGAACAAAGGGTAGGAATAAATGGTAAATTTTCAGAATGGAGAGGGGTAACTAGCGGTGTTCCCCAAGGGTCAGTCCTCGGACCAATCCTATTCAACTCATTCATAAATGATCTGGAGAAAGGGGTAAACAGTGAGGTGGCAAAGTTTGCAGATGATACTAAACTGCTCAAGATAGTTAAGACCAAAGCAGACTGTGAAGAACTTCAAAAAGATCTCACAAAACTAAGTAATTGCACAACAAAATGGCAAATGAAATTTAATGTGGATAAATGTAAAGTAATGCACATTGGAAAAAATAACCCCAACTATACATACAATATGATGGGGGCTAATTTAGCTACAACTAATCAGGAAAGAGACTGAATTCCTTGGGGGAGAATTATATGTCTCCTGCTCTGTTTTGCCCGCATTCTGCCATATATTTCATGTTATAAGAGTCTCAGATGATGACCGAGCACATGTTCGTCTTAAGAACACTTTCACTGAAAATTTGACAAAATACAAAGAAGGTACCAATGTGAAATGTCTATAGATAGCTACAACACTCGACCCAAGATTTAAGAATCTGAAGTGCCATCCAAAATCTGAGAGGGACGAAGTGTGGAGTGTGCGTTCAGAAGTCTTAAAAGAACAACACTCTGATGCGGAAACTACAGAACCCAAACCACCAAAAAAGAAAATCAACCTTCTGCTGGTGGCATCTGACTCAGATGATGAAAATGAACATGCATTGGTCTGCACTGCTTTGGATCATTATCGAGCAGAACCCATCATCCGCATGGACGCGTGTCCTCTGGAATGGTGGTCGAAGCACATTTGACTCTTTAGTTCATTTCGCATCAAAATATCTCGTGACACTGACTACAACAGTGCCATGCAAATGCCTGTTCTCATTTTCAGGTGACATTGTAAACAAGAAGCAGGCAGCATTATCTTCTGCAAATGTAAACAAACGTGTCTGTCCGAGCGATTGGCTGAACAAGAAGCAGGACTGATTGGACTTGTAGGCTCTAAAGTTTTACATTGTTTTATTTTTGAATTCCGTTTTTTTGTACATAATTCTACATTTGTGAGTTCAACTTTCATGATAAAGAGATTGCACTACAGTACTTGTATTAGGTGAATTGATAAATACTACTTCTTTTGTTTTTTACAATGCAAATATTTGTAATAAAAATAAATATAAAGCGAGCACTGTACACTTTGTATTCTGTGTTGTAAGTGAAATCAATATATCTGAAAATGTAGAAAACATCCAAAATATTTAAATAAATTGTATTCTATTATTGTTTAATCACGCGATTAATTGCAATTAATTTGGTTAATCGCTTGACACCCCTAGTAATTATTTATCTATACTCAGGTGCTGGATTCCATTTGTATTTTGTTTTATTAACCCTTGATACAGTCAGTCCCCAGTCATCTTGGCTCTTCCTGTTGATTGAAATGGTTTTGCAATTATAAACTATTGATTAACCTTTGAAAACGCAACATACATCTCTTGAAATCAGTGACTATTGTAGTTAATAATGAAAGATTACATGACATTAGCAGCCTCTGGCTTGAGACCAGGAAAGTTTACCAAAAACCATTAAGAGCTACATGAAACGATTGATTTTCTTGCAGTTTGTCGCCTGAAAGGACTGTTTTTATTTCGCTGAAGATAATGCCCAATGTTCAGCTCCAGCACCTCCTCCCCTTGTTTTGGAGGCTTAGAGCACTTTGTATCATTCCTAACCTTCATCGCTTCCCTTCATTCATTTTATGAATATCTCCTCTGACAGCAACACAGGTTTCATAGTCAAGGCATTGAAAACGTACCTCTCTCTCCTGCTGCAAAGATAATGGACCTTAAATTCCTCCCCTCCCAGAGAAAGCAAATCTTCACATCGACATTAAATGCTTATTTGAGATATAATTTAAAGAGATTTCCCCAAACTTTAATTTAACACTTATTGAAAATGCTACTTGCTGTGAAATCAGCTCAACACAACATTAGTAGGAAACATGCAGCTAACGCCTGATTGGTTATGATGAACTGACACTTTGTCTATGTCTACACTAGCACTTTTGTTGGCAAAAAGACCCCCCTAACGGACATAAGTTTCATCAACAAAAGCACCAGTGTGGACAGCGCTATGCCGGTGGGAGAGCGTCTCCTGCGAACACAGCTACCGCCGCTCATTGGGGGTGGTTTAATTATGCCGGCAGGAGAGCTCTTTCCCAATGGCATAGAGCGGCTACACAGGACACCTTACAGCGGTGCAGCTGCAGTGGCACAGCTGTGAAGCTGTAAGGTCCATAGTGTAGACATAGCCTTAGAGGACACCGCTGAGAACTCTCCTCCAGGAGAGCTGGCTGGGATGGGCCTCACACTACACATCCATTAACATGGATTGGCTAGGGACATCACAGCATGGGTGGTGCTTCTTTGCAGCACCTCAGGGCCTAGCCTTGCTTTGCTCTCCTTTCCTGGGCATTGGACTCATTGGCTGCAGACCTGTGAGTGAACCAAAGATTTCCACTTGCTAGATATTCACCCATACAGACGGGTGTTTGTACTAATTTTATCCTAGGCGATTTTTCCCCCACTTGGCCAACAGATAGAGGGTTGGCTTGTTTTAGCTGGGTAAAGCCAGGAGAATCGGGGCCATGCCTACTCTTTTTCTTTCATCCACAGGACACCTGGGGGAAGTCCTTCATGCCAGTGAAATACTGGGAGCATAGGCGCTGACTCTGTGGATGCTCCGAGGCTGGAGCACCCATGGGGAAAAAATGGTGGGTGCTGCGAACCCACTGGCAGCCCCCCTATCAGCACCTCCCCCTCCCCACAACGGCTCCTGCCCACTGGTGAGCCCCGCCGATCAGCACTTTCCCCTCCCTCTCTGCTCCTGCCGCCCGCTGCAATTAGCTGTTTCGCAGCATGCAGGAGGCTGGGGGCGCGCTCGGAGGGGGCGGAAAGAGGCGGGGTGGGGGTGGAGTGGGGGTGGGAAGAGGTGGGTGGGGCGGGGCAGGGCGGGGTGTGGCTTTGAGGGAAGGGGTGGCATGGGGGTGGGGCCTGGGGCAGAGCCAGGGGTCGAGCCCTGCTGGCACAATGGAAAGTTGGTGCCTGTAACTGGAAGGGGGAACCAAAACGATTTAAGTATGTTCACAAACATGATTGCTTGGCTGTCTGTGCCAGAGCCTGGTCCCCATCAAGCTGCTGCGCTAACTATGGTCACAGAGAACAGCAGCATCGGGCTGAACCAATCACAAATACTAGTCAGTGCTCCCAATCCTCAGGATAGCGGGAGATAGACAGGTGCTGTTCACTGCACTGCAGCACCTGGGGTCCTGAGGCAGTCATTGCACCAGGGAATTCTCACTCTGCCCGACCTGTTAGCAGGTGTTCCCAAAGCCAGTATGAACGGTGTTGTGCTTTCCTCCCATGGTGTAACTGTGGGTAGATCTGTGTGGCAGCTGTAATCTAATTGTCACTACATAGCCTGCTATTGCTGATGTTGCCCCAGGATGGTTGGTTGGTGGATTCATTTAAGTGGCACCACATGGTGGGGCTTGTTAAAAGTATTGTATCAGTTTTTATATTGATTGTTTACAGGTTTAATTATATTAGATTTCAAATGGTTCCTCCAGGGCCCTGAGCGCCCCAGCAGGGCAGCATGCTATAAACAGCATTGCTGTCACCACTGAGACGAGGCAGACTCCTGACCTGCTCTCCCTAGCTGATAGAGCCCAAGTTCTCTGTTATATTAATGTAGATGGAATATGGGGGCCTAAGAGTCACTGCCCAACGTTAAGCAGTGTTGGACAAGCAGTGTTGGACAAGGTCTGGCATTCGGTACACGGAGACAGATACTCGCTTGGTTACTTGGTTCCTAACATCTCCCCAGCACTCCCCCACTACCTTGCAGAGACATCACAGGCCGGGGTTGAGAGTTGAGGGGTTATAAATATGCTGTATGGATTCAACTTATCTTTGGATAAAACATGCCAATGAAGATGTACATTTTAAGGGGATTTGTTCAGGTTCTGTCACTGCTGCAGTCCAATGCGACGGATAAATGTGTGGTTCATATAATTTAATCAAAGGGCTAGATAATGATTCTGTTTTCCGTCAGATGTGAGTGACAAATATGCTTTCTCAGCTGCCTATAAAGGGAAACTGCTTGGAGGATCTCATTATCTGGATCTCTGATTCATGTGATTATACCTGAGTCAACTGTGATTTACTGTAGCTCCAGATATTAAAAATCTCAGTGTGAAAGGAGGCTGAACAACTAATGCTGTGATCGTCTTGCAATGAACGGGACTCAGGAGATCCCATCTCAAGGCATTTAACACTAGACTGGCAGAGCTCTATGAAAGGTATCTATGCACCCCTCAGTGCCTGAGCCACAGAAGTACCAGGCTGGGACAGCGCCCTGCCAGGGGGCTTGGTCCTGTAGGAGCTGCTGCTTTAGTTCTCCAGGGGCTGGATTCAGTCTCTGGTGCTGACCAAGACAGCCACGGTCACAGACACACTGGAGGGAATGCTTCCTCACTGGCCTGTCCAGTGGGCAAGGGTCCCAGGGTGCTTAGGTTCCAGGCTTACCAGGCCCCTCGGACACAGCATGCTGGGCCTCGGCTAAGCTCGGGTGGTTGCATGCTGATCGGGTCCTTGGTGCAGGCATGGATGCTAGGGGTGAGTGGGTTGGGACGTGCCTGCATCCCAACCCAGTGGTCACCTCCAGCTGGAAGTCAGGGGCTCCCCTTGGGCCCCTGGTAAGAATGGACACTGGCTCTGCCCCATTTCAGAGCGCTCTGGGCCAGTGCCCCCTGGCATCACCCTGCCCCCCAGGACTGACTGACACCAGAGAATTAGAGACAGGAAGAGCAGCACTGGTCTCCTCAGGACCAGGGAGTGAGCTCAGGTGTTTGTCGGTAACATCAGATGACAAGCTGGGGCTGTTCCCTTGCTCCTAACGATTAAAGCCAACACCTGCTGCTCGTGGCATTCACAGGGCTGAGCTCCCTGGGTGCCTGAGCTTGTCTGGGGCATCCCCTGCCCTTTGCCTGTTAGGGCCATTAGAGTGAAAGCTCTGTGGGTGTGAGATGCGTCTCTTCCATGCTCATGCAGCACCCAGCACAGTGGGGCCCGATCCCAGCTGGGACCTATGGAGCCTTCTATAACTATTTACTGCCACTAGTTACAGGGGAACCCACCAGCAGCTTACGGCTCCCCTGTGAGAACTGACACAGGTGGAATGAGTCTGCCAGCGGCAGTTCTTCATGTTCCTTCCCCAGATAGCCCTGGAGTTGTGATGGGCAGTCGCACATACTCCCAAAGACTCGTGGCTGCTCGGATCTCAGTGGGACGCTAGTTTATAGACGGCTCATCGGGCGTTGCTAGTTTGTATGCAGAGGACTAGTGCACACAGATAACACCTGCTTGCTTCTCTTGAGCTATTTTAATCTCTTCTTCACAAATGTGGGGCTGATCTGACATGGGCTAGGATTCAGAGAAGGGGTTCTAACCACTAAGTGCTTTGTGCTACTTTTAGAGACAAAAATTCTCTGAGATATCCAAAAACCTAAAAGCCACCTCTGGTATGCAGTTTTTCCTCTCTGCAGTGTGATTATCACTAATTCCAGGCATGCAGTTTGTATGACATTTCTTTGATACGCTCCTTAGAATAGAATAAGCAAGCAGTCTCCTTTCAGAAAGACTATGGTGTGGGATTTGAGTAATCTTTAGTTGACTTCTGAGCTGACCTATGATTTGCATATATATGATAAACTCTGCCATGATACAAGAACAACTCACAGCGAGGCTGATTGGTGCAAAGTTGGACATGCAAGGAATAAATCTCTCTGTCAGTGACAAAGAGACAGTTCTTTCTAGCAAGCTTTTAAGGATGCAGTAGACGTTCTGCTAGCCTACATGATAAGAAATCATAATGGCTGTTGCCTTTTTAATTAATGCACAATGAGACTGTACCGCAGTCTCCAAGTACTGGGCTATTCTCTGAAAACCTGCCCCATCATGCAGATAAACCTTCAAAATCTAAGTCTGTATCTCTGGGCTTGGAGAAGCTCTGATAATTCTTTTAGCTTTCAAAGTGCTTCCAGAATCTAGGTAGAGAGTGAGACTGTTCTGTTCTGGGTGCTTTGGGACGACCTTGTTTTGTATCTAGCTCATCCCATGGTAGCTCTGCTCCTGACAGAGTCTGAACTTGTCCTGAATCACAGAGGTTTGTAAATCTGAATTAATTTCCACATCCCCTTCATGAAGAGTTGAACCCCATAGACATCTGAATGACCCATCCCAGATTTACCTGCTCATCACAAGATTAACTCTGCATCAAGGGGACTAATTTGTAACCATACATTGTTAGTTCACTTAATCGTTCATGATTCTGGACCCCTTTGGCTGCAGTCTGGGCATTGTCATGACTGTCAATGACGACCACGTGGCACTAGATGAACCGGGGGGGATGAATGTATTTGCTATGAAGGCCGGCAGACACTGCAGCTCATGAAACGTTGCTGTGAAAACTCCGGAGCCCCAGGTCCAGGGAAATGACATTAGAAGCTCCCTCACTTCCTGCATCTTGCAAGAACCCCAGAGGTGATACTGCCCATACTAATGGCATCGCTTCTGGAAGACCAGCGTCAGAGAAAGCAGGTCCTTCTGGGTCAGTGTGAGCTCCCCTCTTGTTTATTTGGAATATAAATGATCTCGGCTCCTGTTTGCAGAATGCCATCTGGTATTTCAATGTTTTTTACTCCTGTGACTTGTGTTTCAGACAGGAGAGAGGCCACTGCTTCGTGGGCCAGAATAAGCACCATCCATTAATTCCCAGTGCAAGTTTGAAAAGCTGCTGCTACTTTGACATGCAGATTTGTGGCAGGGGCACGATGCTTTGGCCATCTAGTCTCCAATGTAGATCCCGCAGATCAGCAGCATTGCAGAGGGGCCGGTGGGCTGCTAGAGGGTGGTGCTAGCATATGTGTGGGAAGTAACAGACACTTATGGCGCCATGACAGTTCACACCAGCTGAGGAGCAGCTTGCTCCGATGCCTTTACTGTTCTCCACAAAGTTGGTGCCGTAGGAGGGTTGAGCTGAATCACCCTCCGTGACTTTCTGTGCCTTTTCAAGTTGTTTTGGGGCAGAGGAAAGAGGGTTGTCTTCTCTCCCCACTATGCTTCGTTGTTGGGGACACATTGTATCAGATGTTCGAGCAGATTGCACTGCACTAACACAGCTACACAAACGTGCGTGGAGGGGGAAGAAGAGCGTCGCACCCCAGCTTCTCTCTAACTTGTTGTGCGACACATTACGGGGTAGCTTCCGAGCTCACTTATGCCAGCGTAACCTCACTGGCTTTAATGGAATCACTCCTGATTTACACAGGTCGGTGAGAACAGAATTAGCCCCCAATCTGTGTCACAGCCTTGTCAATGTCAGCGTGCTGCAGTGACCCACGGCTCTAGCTGACGGTAGTTGCTACAAGTGGAGGCAGATCCAGGCATGGTGGCCGTAGAGCTGCTCCGCATGGCTGTGTCCTGACTACGCCTTAGTGAGCATCATTGGACGTGCCTTCGTGGCACACATGTAAAGCATGTTGGTGATTCAACTTCTCTGCATTATCTGGGGTCTGATGCTAGGCATGGAGGCAGCAACACAATCATTAAATGTCAAATGTACGACTAATTCTCAGCTGCTCTCAGTTTGCCTGCTCTGTGTTAATTGGGAGCTGTTCCTGGCTGGCTTATCTAGGTACATCGAGGCAGGGCTTCCAGTTCTATCTCTCCCTGTAGCGGGGCGGCCTGGCTTCCAGGCGCCCCAGGAAGCGATGAGCCAGAAAAGCCGCCAGAGTGGGCGGAGCCACCGCGGCCTGTCCCCGCCCCCCGGAAGTCAAGGGGCGGGACAGGAAGTATAAAGGCCAGGCCCCAGTGCTCAGTAGCTGGCCGGCAGCGGGAGAGGACAGACGCTGGTACCCAAGCTCCCGCGGACCTGAGCCTGCCGAGAGCCCGGTATCCTGAGGAGGACTGGCCGAGCCTGCCGAGAGCCCGGTATCCTGAGGAGGACTGGCCGAGCCTGCCGAGAGCCCGGTATCCTGAGGAGGACTGGCCGAGCCTGCCGAGAGCCCGGTATCCTGAGGAGCGGTCTGAGCTTCCCCCCACCGAGGGCCCAGAGGGAGCGACAGACCTACCTGGTGCTTGGGGCCCAGAGGAGCCTATGATCTGCGACCCAGCAGACGGAACTCAGGAGGAGCAGGTACCCATGGAGGAGGAGATGGGAAGTGGCCCGGGGATAGCAGACCCCGAACCCATGTCAGTGTGTTGCGGTCAGGATCCCCACTGACTGCGCGGCAGACGGACTGCTGCAGATAGGGCCCCGGGCTGGAACACAGTGGAGTGGGTGGGCCTGTGTTCCCCCCCCCCTGCCACCCCACGCCGGGTGGCAGTCTCTCCTCCTCCTCCTTGTCCAAGGGGCCTGGGCCCCTGACTGACTATTGGTGTGCTGCACCGCCCTGACCTAGGGCCTTGGCTAACCCAAACTGACCCAGCCCCTGCTACAAGGCCTGGGCCACTGATTGACTATTGGTTTGCTGCCCCGCCCTGACCCAGGGCGGAGCTGTTAATTGTATGCTCAGTCCCTGCATAAGGGCCTGAGCTCTGAACTGCTAATTGTGTGCTCAGTCCCTGCATAAGGGCCTGAGCTCTGAACTGCTAATTGTGTGCTCAGTCCCTGCATAGGGGCCTGAGCCCTGAACTGTCAATTGTGTGCTTAGCCCCTACCCAAAGGTCGGGGCCCTAACTGTTATTCGCTTTGTAGCGGGGCGGCCTGACTTTCAGGCGCCCCAGGAAGGGATGAGCCCCACCCCGGACCTACTACACTCCCTTATGGCTGGGAAAATTTCGAGGCCTCTCAGATAAAGGCAATACACCGTCTTACCCACCACATCTCCAATTTGTTCCCTAGTAATACTGCCAGTCCTCAGTCCTTGATTTCAATACATGTGCAAACCTGGACAGTAACTGGCAGGCCTTGACGTGGGTTGGGCAAGCTGGTATTCAGCTGGGAGAATCCACAGCTATTCCTCTGAAGGTGGATTTTTTGCAAGGGCAATGTGGATATGTTCTCAATGAGTTCATTTAGAATAAAGCTGCACTTTACAGGTCCCAAGATGCCAGAGTCTGTGGCACCACCTCTGTCCTTCACGGGTGTTTCCTGTCCTTGTTTCCAGCTACTTGGAAAATTCAGATTTCTGCTTCAGCCAAAATTTTAATTCATGCTGGAAAGTAATTCATTGTTTGGACAGGCAAGCCGCCCCGGCTTTCTCTGTCGGAGCGAGCAAATAGCGGCCCTATTGTCTGGCCAAATTATAGACTGGCCAGTGACTTTATGCCTCCCAAAATCCCTCACCATATTCTTCCCTCTCTCTCCTAGACTATTGCATGGTGTTAATGTGTGCTGGGAAACAGAGGTGGCACTGTTTCAGTAATGGGTGATGTGAGCCCTGTACACATGAGCTTGCAATCAATTTTCAAAATGCCTTGAGCTCTTTGGATGGATGATGGGCACTAGGTAAATGTTACCTGAGCCATTATCACTATGCGCACAAACAGGAAAGGAACAGATCCACTTATAAATCCACTCCCGCTGTTCAGTTTCTCACAAGGCCAGCTGGATAAGGGCAGGTTATATTGTCCTCCGTCCCGCCCTTGGTACCAACGGCTAATTACACTGGGAAGGACAGTCACACACTTTTCCTCTTCTCTAGGTCATGACCCACCATGCAAGCTCTTTTTTCAGGGTGACTGGTGCTTCTGGGTACATGTTGAGAAGTAGCCACTTGATTCGGTGGCAGAACAATACCTCTTAGGGCTGCAAACAGCATTATCAGTGTGAGAGGAAGCGGATGGACAATTCCTTCTGATCTCTTGGCCGAGGGTCCAGGGATGGACAGAGCCCTGCCCAGTCTGCTACCTACACCTGATTAGCTCTGCCGGAGGGGAACACAAGCTGCCAAATAAGCAGGCAGCATGATGGCAGAGGCCCTGCAGCCAGGGCCCAGCGTGCAGTAATTAGAGCCTTCATTAGATAAAGAAGAGATTACACAACAGCCAGAAAGGTCCTCCTGGTTTTCATAACGATCACTGCCTAAAAAATTCATTTATGATCTTCTCCAGCAGGTAAGGCCGTCTGATAGCAGATAATGCACAGGGTCAGCCAGCCCAACGCCCTTCATAGGAGCTGGGCCTCAAAACACTCATGGGGCTAAATCGACACTTAGCTGAAGAATGTCACAGCCACCTCGCAACAGAACAGGGGAGGGGAAGACACGTTTTCAGTGTGAAAATAAATGGGGATCTGGGGAGGCTATTCCAGATAGCAGGCACTGCAGAGGAGAAGGCACTCACACCAGCAACACTGGTATTTTCTGTAATATCTTCTGTCTAAAGGCCGCAGAAGGTGAACCCAGCAGCTGCTCACGGACACAGCAAGGTGCCCAGCTCCTCTCTCTGGGTGCTAAGATGAGCTCATTGCATTTATTTCCCCACCATCCCCAAGATCACTGCACTGTGGAGAGGGAATGAAATCCCCCTATGCTGCAGAACGTGGGACCTGCCTGTGTCTGTGCGACCTGCCCTCATTCAGGTACCTCCTACTCGACACCGAAGCCCTTGCAGCTCTTGAGGAGCATAACGGAGTCAGGAGCAGCCACCCAGTGTAACTCGGTGTGCCAGAATAGAACTGGGGGCTCTGGGGTGCTCGGATTTTTTTTTATTTAAATTGGATTCTTTTGATAAAATGCTTTTTGAGGGGAAAAAAAACTATCTAAAGAATTTTAATTAAGATACATTATAGCTCAAAGATATCTCCTCATGGAATAGGGATTATAAATTCTAATTCTATAGTATGAGACAATATATTCATGTAATGTTTAAGAAAAGTTTTGTAAATGAGTTCCAATAGTTATGGATTAGGGACCCAATTTTATGGGGTTCCAGGGGCTTCTGTATCGATTATTTAGGTTAATCTTTCTATCTACCCAGTGGGACTCAGTGCTCAGTCTAGAAGATACCATCAGAGATGCTTAGTTTTGCAGTTCTCAAACTGTGGATTTGTGTCTCCAGAGATAACATGCTTGTTAGTAGCAAAAATGTTTTTAATTAATTAAATAAATAATGTATAGAGGTGAGAAATAACAGACCTCAACCCTATTGTCCCTCTGCAAATTTGTGTACACAGAGTCAATCCCTTACCTCTCTCTAAAAGTGCAAAGTTTCAAAAAGTTCAATGAACAGAAGATTGTTGGGGGCAGAATAGATCTGGACAAGAAGAAGAAGTCTGGAGATAAATTTGATAAGGGAGGGATAGGCAGTAGAAACAAAAGTGAAACTGTTTAAGTAGCATTCCAGAAGTCTTGAGATCTTTCTGAGTGTAGCCTTCATTGATTTGAGATCTACCATACCCTTCTGTCACCAGAAGGGAAAACCTATAATGGCAGCAGGCCATAAAAGAGACTGAGTTTGGGAATAACAACCATTCAAGAAATATATGTTTGCTGATGATGTTTTAAAGAAAGTCGCACCAGTGAACTGGTGGAAGTCACTTAAGCACTTGGATTCAGAGACTGTTGAAGTGATAATCTCACTTTTAACAGCAGTAGCTTCTTCTGCCGGTGTAGAAAGAATATTTTCTTCCTTTGGACTAATTCATTCCAAATTGAGAAATTGTTTGGGACCTGAAAAAGCAGGAAAGCTTGTTTTTCTTTTCCACATTATGAACAAACAGGAAAATTAAGGTGAAGACGACTGAGTTAGCTGCAGAAGCCAATATTTTAAGTTTATCATGTTGACCTGGCTGACAGTCAATTTAATTTTTTTTGTTAATATTTCATTTAACTATTTTAGTTAAAAACAATTGTAACAAAAACAAACCTGATTTTAAAAAACTTGAATGTTTAACTAAATTCAAAAATTCATATGCTTGTTTTGTTAAAATATTATATGTTTGCTGTTGAAGAAAAAAATCCAGAAAACATAACGTTGTTGTTTTAGTTAAATAAAACAATTTAAATGTCTGTCTGATGATGTTCTCCTCCTAATACAGCATGTCAAGAAAATCCTCCAAATATTAATGATTAACCTGTTGAATTGGAGATAGTTCACCTCCCAATGATTTTATAAATCTCTGCTTCAATTACCTTTGGTAAATGAAATAACCAAACAATCATTCATTTTCTGATATAGCTGTAAAACTAATCTGAAAAGTTTTCAAAATAAATCATTTAAAAATGTATAGCATGTACCTTCTAAAAATTAAACCTACATCTATCTCTAAGTTGTGAAGAATATGTATTAAGGTTTAACAACCAACAAGAATGCACTTTTATGTAAAAATCCATGATTAAATCGCGTCTTCCTGACTAATGATTTAAATCAAATCCACCCTGGGTTACACAGACCTGGCCTTGGACTGGGAGCCTGGATGGGGTGTGGGGGAAAGTAGTTGTAAACCCTTGGAGCTGCATTGCCACTCCCCAGCCTTTGCCCCCTTTCCCCATTCACCTGAGCTGATTTTGGCCAGGTGGATATTTACAGAAAACACCATGATTGGTGCACAGACCTTCATGAACAACCTGTGTTCTGACCAGTCCCGTGATTGGAATAGCAGAGACCCAATCACAGAACAATAGTGCTACAGTTTGTGAGCTGTCCGTTGGCTAAAACTTTTTCATGTGAAACCTTCAAACAACAACAAACATCTGTAAAATCTGTGACTTCTTGTTGGGCATTTTAAGAACAGAAAGCAAGGCTGAATTCAGCAGAATAATTATTTGCAATTTATTATTGAGCCGGTTCTAGCCGTGACCCTGGGGTATTCCTTCCACACGGAAATGGCAACAGGAGCTTTGTTAGACATTTGTACAGCACCTAGCACAACGGGGCTGGGGTGTCTAGGTGCTACCGCAATACAAATAACGTATAACGGTCTCCAACGTTCAGCTGGACCAGGAAGAGGAAACTCCAGTACTTGCCATGCTAGTACCTAAGCCTTTTGCCTGCTTTGATGAATTTAGCCTCCCAACAGCCATGCAAAGTGTCATCCATTAGCAGCGTGACGCTGCAGTGATTTGCCTATCGCGCTGAGACTGAGCAGCAAAGCCAGCGAAAGAACCCACCTCTCCTGACACCCCGTCCTATTCCTTAATCACAAGGCCTTGCAATAGCTCCTCCAGCACTGCCTTATGCATCCCTTTGGAGCACGGGAAGTTGCAGTGCTGCATGCCCACTGGCACTAAGAATTAGGCAGAAAGATCTTTTCTTTGGTGGGTGACACCCTCTGTGAATGCAGCAAACCCTGGTGTTATGGAGCCTGAGCTCGAGATTCAGTGGGACTAGACCTGACAGGCTGCCCTAGAGCTGAGAGCCAGGCGTGTGGATCTATGTTAACATTGCAAACGTAAGGCACAACGTCTGGGCTTTTTTGCAGGTAGCAGTTGACTAAGCAGTGTATTAATGGAGGACTGCAAACCAGGAGTGAGGCAGCTGGGACTGCAGCATTCGGAGGAAGTTGGCAGAGCAATAACAGAATCCAACTCCATTTATGAAAACAGATTCATTTTATCCTAGAGTAGCACCATCAATGGACTTAATTAAAAAAAAGTCATTAGTGCTCTTCTTTCTGTCCTTTGTGGCAGCAAGACTCATTTGCTGAGGCAGTTTGGAATGGAAAGAGACCTGTGATTGCTAATGGGAGATTAGAAACGACCCCTTTGCACTGTAAGTAATTAACCGCCTGGAAAGTATTTACAGATGTGAACTGATTACTGGGTCAGGTTTCCTGTGTATTGGTTTGCTACGTGTCTTTCTGAGCCCAGAGTGTACAATGCCAACGTGCTGTAAAGAGGGCGCATGGGTTTCCTCCCTTTCCAGCTGCTCACCCCCCAGCGCTCGCACCCCTCTTATAGCAAGGCAGGGATATGAACCTTAGCGGCCCGTCCTGAGGGCTTCCTCCACCCCAGCTCTGGAATTTGAAATCCAGGCCCAAGCTTTGGGGCCCAGTGGGATCACCCCTGTTAGTCTGTGAGCCAGGCAGCAGGTCAGCACACAGACCAGCTGGCCACAGCACCTGTCTGTCTCCTGCAGAGCCAGAGAAACCAGAACCAGCCCAGGTGGGACACCATGGGCAGGGCATGAACTGCCAGCTGGGGGAGGCTAGCTTCCAGGCCTGCCCCTTCCGCATCCCTTCACCAGAGTCCAGAGCCACACACCCTGCAGCCGCCTGTCCCCGCCCCAGGCTAGCTCCCCCAGCCCCAGAGCGCCAGGAGGGTGGGTGGCACAGCCCAAGCCGGGGCCACCCCACAGGGAGACAGGACTCCAGCCGCGTGGAGTGGGAAGCAGGAGGGGGAGGGGTCGCACCTGGCTGTTTGGGGAGGCACAGCCTCCCCAGCCTATGATACCCACTACCCATGGACACAGCCAAGGGTCAGATGGGCCAGGGGATGATCTCATGTCTGAGGAGAGGGCAGAAGGGAAGGAATTGCTACATCAGAAGCATCCACCATTGGAGCCCTGCAAAGAGAAGCCACCAGCGGTTCCCCTTGCTTTCCATATGGGCTTGGGGGAAGAAACATTCTGTTGCCAGCTGTGGCATCCCCCAGGGCCCTGCCATGTGGCTCTCACAGGCAGAGACTGAGACATTTTCAGGCCGGAATGGACCGTCATGATCACGTAGCCTGACCTCCTGCACATGACAGGCCACAACCTCCCCCACTAGGGAAACGCCCTGCAGCAGGATTCTGCATGGAAGAGTTCAGAGACATGCACCAAGCACTAGCAAACCCTGTCCCCAGTTGTTCTGCATTTGAAACGCTGCCCCAGGAGAAGTGATTTGGAAGCCCCCATCCCAGATGCCAGGGAAGGGGGCTCCATTCTACACCTTGGTTATTTCTTTGACATGGCCAGATATAACATTTCAATAAGCACTGCTCCCACGGGCATGCCAGCCCTTTGACGCGCGAGAATCAGTGGAGCGCTCATGAACTACATGGGAATTGACATGCTGCCCAGCATTTCTCTTACAAGTTAGTGTTTGGATGGCACGGCTCAGCTGCCAAGCAGACAGAACAGGGAGATTCTCCCTGTGATTTGTCCTGCTGTGGGGCAGGGGTGAGAGGTGTGTTGCTCAGCCTCAGACCCATTACTCCAGTCAGGGGGTAGGCACCATACAAATGCTTGGGAAGAACCAGTCCCTGTCCCTGAGTGCTCGCAAGCTAAATCGATAAGGCAGAGTAATGGGGATACAACACAGAAGCAAACCCAACCTGTTTGCAGGTCACTACGTGCCTTAGCTGAATCTAACTGTTCTGTGGATCTAGATCATGATGGCATTAGAATAAAGTGCTTCTCAAAGTTTAGGAAATCCCCTGTTCCATGCTTGCAGAAATCCTTGGGCATTTCTCTCTAGTTTCCCTTGGGCCACAAGCATGGCTGGAAATATAAATCTTGCTGCCCCATGAACACAGGGCTGTTCACACTGCAGCACCAGCCATTTGCAGCCCAGTTTGGCCTGAAGCAGTCACTGTACGTTTCCCCCCCATGCAGCTATATATAGTGTGTGGGTTTGTTCAGCGCTAGTAGGGCACCTTCCCAAAGAGAAAAGAGCTTCCCCTTTGTGAGCAGACCCAGCAGAGCTAGTAGGCTGTCTGCACTTCACCTGAGCCTGTCCCTTCTCTGCAGAGCCAGCGTGGGAGCGGAGTTACAAGAGGCTGCCTGAGGAGGAGGTGGGTTTTTTTGTTTGTTTTTTAGAATTTTGTGCATCTTTTAAGGCATTTAACCTCCAAATCATAACCCCATAAAAACCTTTATAGTTTACAAAATTGCAACACAAGACTACAAAGAACAGCACACTTTTTTGCACACAGTGAAATACTAATTATTGTACTTTTTTGTAAACTTCTACTGTTATTTTCCATAATTTTTTTAAATACTGCACCAGTATTCCAAATATGTTTGGATAAAGAACTGGATGACCAAGTTGGTAGCATTATCAAGTGTCCTGACATTTCCTGTACAAGTTTTACAAACGCCTCTGGTATCACCGAAGCATGTATTAGGAAAAGAGTTCTACTGAAACATTGCACAGACTGTCTACCACGAGGGCTTATACATTGAGTCAAAGGCAACTTCCAGGCAGGAGAGCAAGCAGCTCCTCAGCAAGGCCCTCGCCCTGCAAGCTGACTCCACGGGCAGAGCTCTGAGCACAGCAGTTTGTCCCACCTAGGTTGAGTTTGAACTCCTCTATTTTCAGCCCCGCCATAAAGCAATTCTCTCCATGCTGCTGCCTGCTCTCATGTAGCTCATGTTCCCTAGCCGGCAGCTGTGGTCTGTTACAGGCCTACTGGGCTGAGCAGCCCCTCTGGTTGTTGGTCAGGCAGTACCATTCCCCTTGCCCAGCGCAGTGCTCTTAGTTATACACATGTTCTCCTGGCTGCTCTCCTAAGAGGGGTCACAACCAGCTAGCTTACACCAGAGAGCCCCAGCCCTGCAGGCTAAACACCCTGTGAAAGGGACCTTCTAGAAGCAGCCCCTCTCTCCACTTTCTCAGGGTGTCCCTGGAGCTAAGCTCAGATGCACTGAACCCACTGCTTGAATGTGGGAGCTTCTAGAGACAGCAGTTCCCTGCCACCTGCTCTCCCTTCCATTCAGAGTCCTGGCCTTGGCCTCTAGGCAGCTACAGCCCTTCCCACTCCGGTTTGCCCAGGGCCTGGATCTTCCCCCAGCTCAGCTGGAAAAGGAATCTCTCTAGCAGAGGCTGCAGTGCACGAACATAACAACATCCTGCCCTCAGCTGGACACAGGTTACAAACCCTGCCTTGTGACCCTCCCTATATAAGCTCCCTTGCAGCCCAGTCAGCACCCTGGAACACCATGCACCTGTGTCGGCTTTAACTGGAGCCCAGCAATTAACCCTCCATTAACCTTCTGCAGCCTGTGCTCTGCCCTGTCCCGCCCCTTGCTCTCTAGTTCCCCAGGATTGTTCTATGGGGTGATATTAGCAGAGATTGGACAGCCTCTGTTTACTTTTCCTCTAATTACCTCACATTGGTTCATGCATCAAGGTCTCCCAATCCACCTCGTTAGCAGACTGAAAGGGCTCCTGATTCAGCTTTAATGCCTTCCTTTAGAACCCTAATTACACAGAACAGTTTATTGGATTTCCCCTCTTGGAACTCAGCCTGGAGGGGATCCAACTATTGCAGCCCAACTACTTCTTAAACATTTAACCTGGTTCTGAACAAAGATTCCTCCTTGTCCTTAGAATTCCAGTCAGCACTGGCCTAGGGAGGAAGCATGCCCTAGTGGACGGAGCCTCTGGCCCTAGTGGACTGAACCCCTCTTTGAGCTGAAATGAGCCCCCTGGCCCCTCTGTGCCTTAGTTTCCCCAACTGTAAAAGGGAGCAATGACAGCGACCTGCCTGTGTAAATGCTGCAAGATGTATGGATGAAAAGGTGTGCACCTGCAGATATTATTGAGTGTTATTATTAAGGCACCGGATAAGCCCTCATGGTACCTTCCTCAGCTATTCTGATCTCTGTCTGAGCTAACTGGGCCCAGCCGTCTAGCCTCACATTCTGAGTTACAGGATCTGCTCTTCACTTGTACTGAAGAGTCTATATAGTAACATCCAAGCATTACTATCCCTCCCACCCACAGCCCCTAGCTCTTACCTAGGGTTACCATACGTCCGGATTTTCCCGGACATGTCCGGCTTTTGGGGGCTCAAATCCCCGTCCGGGGGGAAATCCCCAAAAGCTGGGCATGTCTGGGAAAATCGGGAGGGAGGGAGAGCTCGGCCGGGGCCTCTTTGGCTGGGGTCGGCGGTGCGGGCCGGGGCCGGTGCGGGGCCGGCCCGGGGTCGCGGGGCCGGGGGCATGGTGCCGGGCCGGGAGCCGGGCCGGGGTTGCGGGGCCGGGGGCCGGTCCGGGCCCGCGGGGTGGCCGGGCCGGGCCGGGGTCGCGGGGCCGGGAGCCGGGGGGTGCGCCGGGCCGCCGGGGGCCGGCAGTGCTGGGCGGGCCGGGGGTGGTCGGCCGGGGGCCGGGGCCGGCACCCCAGGGCCCGAGCCGACCCAGGCTGGAGCCGCCGGGGGGCCAGCCTGGGCTGCGCCTCCTCCCCCCACACTCCCCCTTACCTGCTTCAGGCTTCCCGCAAATCAAATGTTCGCGGGAAGCAGGGGAGAGGGCAGAGACTTTGGGGAGGGGGCGGAGTTGGGGCGGGGCTGGGGGCGGGGCTGGGGCCCCGTGGAGTGTCCTCCATTTGGAGGCACAAAATATGGTAACCCTATCTTACCCAAATGTAAGCGGAGGAATGGTCCTGCTATCGTGGGGAACTTCCCTGGCCTATACATCACCCCGGTGGAACTGGCTAGCGAAAGGATCTGAGTCCTCGCTCCCACTCCCTTTACCCAGGAGCCTGCCTGCCCTTGAGGGTCCCCTTCCTCCCTCCCATGGTGTTAGCCAAATGGGCTCGTTTCCCCCTGGAGCTGCCCAATTACCCCAAGGAGGCACGGGAGTCTAAAGACGGCTTCAAGTTCTTTATTGATCAGTCAGCTGAGCGGGTGTCCCCCTCGACTCATGCCAGAGGGAGGAACACACCTTACAAGCACAACTGGGCTTCTTTTATACAGATAGACAAACAACTTAGCGTGTCTAAATTCTGCTAACCTATGCATTGTTTAAATTCATTTCTAGTAGTAATCAGGATACATTTGTTTAGCTTCCCGTCCTTCACATTCCTTTCCCAGGGTCCGTCCAACCCCCTCCCCTTTTCCATATATCTTCTATACATCCTGTATACGTGCAGCTTCATGCATGGGAAACGACAGTGAGAACTGAGATAAGCATGTTTACTGGGATAACAAGCAGAAGCCGAGATAAACATGTTTTTCGGTTTTTGGGCCTAACAAGATTCCCCCCTAAAAAGCATTTTGAGAGCCTTATGGCCCCCAATCCTCAGCCTTCACCGGCTGGTATAGGGCCATCATTTGTTGATGTATAATTTGATTAGCCATTCGTCGGACTAATGCAACTACACAGGGAGCAAAGCAAGCTAGGGTTAATAGGGTTGTAATAAAAAGTACAAAGAGAAGAAGGCCTTCTTGGAGCCATCCCAGTTGCGGTAACCAGGACGTGAACCAGTCCATATTCCACCCACCCCATGTTTGGACCGGGACATGGGCTAGCTTCCTCATTTCTTTTGTTAGCTGTTTTACCACCTTTCCATTATCATCTATTTGTAAACAGCAATTAGATTAGTTTAATTTTGCACAGATTCCCCCTTCTTCTGCCAGCAAATAATCAAGAACTAGATGGTGCTGGTAGAGCACATTCCTCATCTGAGTGGACTGATCGGCCAAAAGATCAAGAGCTGCAGCCGTCTGATTAGTTATTATTTCTAAAATGGCTTGCAGCCTAATTATCCGATTCAAGTTGTAAATGGGCTCCCTTGCCCCTGAGATCCACTCGTTAGGATACCATGTAGCTGGACCATAATGTTTTATAATTCTCTCAGGGGGCCACTCCTGAGCCCCCCATGTTTGGGAGCTTCCAGCGGTCAGGGTGGAATCCATGAACCGCCTTTTTTTAATTAAATCATCATACACCTTAATTCCCAATTTATTTCCCTGCATCTGGGGTAATAAAAAGAACAAGGGTCTTATATATCCAACATAACATATCCCAGACCAATTTGGAGGCAATCTTCAGTAGGCATAGGACCCGCAGATCCAATAATGGCCCTTTAGAGCCCAGGTTCCATTAGCAAAGGGGCCATTCCAGGTTTCCTCATTCTCATCGTCCTTTAGATGGTCAAAATATAAAGGATTACCTGGCCCTAAAGGTCCCCCTACCATTCCATTAGCTGAACTGCAATAATCACATCTCCACGCCCCAGCTCCTGCTTTCCAGACACAATCGCAGCCTCATTTTGGCTGATTGGTGCTAGACCAGAATTGTTTAAAACCCTATACTCGAGTTCCATTCTTATTCTGCCATGCCCATTTGAAACCACTGTACCATGTGGTCCTTGCTAGTGGTATTGTCTACCTGGCAACTCGTGAATAGGGCTTCAAAGAACCCATCCTGTCCTACCGCCCTGCAACCTTCGGCCGTAGGGTAGTATTGTTTGGAGCATTTTACCCAACTATTATTGGTGAGCCTCACATGGGTCTGGTTCCATTGCCCCTGATATTTAGAGCAGTCATACAGATGACAATAAGGGTCCCAGCAATCAAACCCTGGGGATAGAGTCCAATCACACTTGCTTTCTCCCAAGTACACTCCCCGCCTTGTCCGATTAAGGCAGAGAATACCCATTCCAGAAGAATACAGTCGCCAGGGGCTACTATCCTCAGTCCAAACCCCCGTTCCATCGTGGACTATACTCAAATTGCTGAGCCACCATTTGGGCTGTACCGGCTGGGCTACCCAAGGCCATTCATTTAATTCCCCTGGGCCTCCGCATACCCAACAGTTACTGAGGTTAATGGATTTTCCTATTGTCTTCCCCAGCTGTAAAAACCTATTTTCCCAACCATAATAGTGGTGGAAGCACATAAACAAAGATATTAACAATAATTTCATTATCTTTTTCTAAACAGTCCCTTTAGTCCGTCCAAGTACTGATACTCCCAGGTGGAGTCTTCACCTGTGCCACCCTGGGCGTCCGGAGCCGGGGCGGGCAGAGGGCTGGTGTCCTCTTCCGCTAGTTCAGTCTCCAGGTTAGGGTTCAGAAACCGCCTTACCCGCGTATAGTGTGTCCATTTGTCACTCCCAAGAACTTTGACTGCAGCTTGGCTGATGAGCGAGACAGTGTGCGGGCCGTCCCACCGTGGTGTAAGGGGTTCACGCTTCCACTTCTTGACGAGGACCTGATCACCGATCTGGAACGGGTACACGGGCTGGTCCAAGGAAAGGGCCTGAAAAGGCACCGTGTCGATGCAGCTGTAACAAAACAGATTGCAACCCAGAGACCTGTTTCCATAAGGAGTCCTTCCCCATTTCCCAGTTTACATCCTCCCGGAACCCCGGGATAATGGTGAAAGCTTAAGACCCTTACGTGGGGCCCTTTGAATGCGGGTAAGGGCGAGTGGTAACGCATCAAGCCACTTTAAACTAGACTCTGTGCATAATTTAGTGAGGGTATCCTTGAGAGTTCTATTCATTCTTTCCACCTGTCCCGTGCTTTGCGGCCTCCAGGGTGTATGCAACTTCCATTGTATACCGAGTGCCTGGGACACCTGTTGCAAGACTTCAATACAGTCCTGAGTGGGGCTGGTCTCATAGAAAACCCAAGGGTCAGGCAATAGGGTAGCTAGGTTGAGGGAACTAACTGTTCTAAAGGTTAAGTTAGGGGCTAGCAAGGGCCCTACCTCATATCTGGTATGTCGACTGGGATTTAGATGCTTTGCCCAGCGCCTGTCCCCAGTATTTGAGGCATCCCGTGGGGAACCACAACCTCAGTGTCTCCCCCCCAGGGTAAACTTTTCAGCCTCCTGTACAAGGAGAGCGGTTGCTGCAACGGCCCATAAGCAGGCAGGCCACCCCTTGGCGACAGGGTCCAAGACCTTCGAATAGTATCCAATGGGTCGCCAGGTTGGCCCTGACCTTTGGCACAGGACTCCAGCTGCCACCCCTCCTCTTTCATGAACGTATAGGGTGAATGGCTTCCGGGAATCTGTGAGGGCTAAAGCGAGAGGCTGAACCAAGCCTTCTTTAAGCTCTCGAAATGCTTTTTCCATTTTCCTGGTCCATTTCCAGTGGAGCAGACCTTCTTTAGTCAAAGACTCATATAGTGGTCTAGCTTTTCCCCCATAGTCAGGGATCCAGAGTCGACAGAAGCCAGTCAGTCCCAGAAATGCCCTTAGTTCTCGGGGGTTTCGGGGCTGAGGGCTATCAAGTATAACTTGGATTCTTTCTTTGCCCAAACTGCGACTCCCTTGGCAGAGGTGGTATCCAAGGAAGGTGACCTGCTGCTTAACCAACTGAGCTTTTTCCTTTGATACTTTATATCCCTGTACCCCAAGGTGATTGAGGAGCTCTACAGTTTGCTCTTTGCAGACTGTCTCTGTTTCAGTACTCAAGAGCAGATCATCGCAGTACTGAACTGTTACATGAAGGGTGTTTAGCCAGGAATGGGGTGAGGTCCCTTTTTAACTGGCTGCCAAAAATCTCGGGTGCACAGGTAAGTCCTTGTGGGACAACGGTCCAAAGTTATTGAGCTTTGTAGTGGGTATCTGGGTTCTCCCACTCAAAGGCAAACAGTCTCTGCTATTAACTTGTTAATTTGTCTTAGGTCCTGGACCAACCGATACTGCCCATTAGGCTTAGGCACCCCCATTATTGGAGTATTGTATGGGGACGTGTCTTCCTTTAACCACCCGCACTGCAAAAACTTTTGAATCAGGGGTTTTAACCCGATCCGAGTGGTTAGCTTAAGGGGGTATTGTCGAATTCGGACTGGGCTGCTTCCCTCCTTAAGGGAAATATGCACTGGTGTAGCATTCCTGGCTCGGGCCACGCCTCCTTCCTTTGCCCAGACCTTGGGATTTACACACACACACACACACACACACACCCCAGCTGGCTTCCATCACTTCCCTTACATTCCAGGGAGTGATCTCTAGCATTTATGAGAGCCATCTGGTAATTAGAGGCTTGTTGCTTAGGGATTCTGACTTCCATTGTCCCGTTATCGAATGAGATCTCCGCCTGTAATTTAGTGAGGCTATCTCGTCCGAGCAGCGCTATGGGGCAGGAGGGACAGCAAACAAACTGATGGGAAATTTGACGGTCCCCTATTTTTACTAGGAGAGGCAAAGTTTTTTCCAAAGCTGTAGTTTGTCCCTCTATCCCCTGGACTATGGCACGTCCCCGAGCTCTATCTCGGGGAGCCTTATTAAGGGGGAGCAAACTAAGAGTGGCCCCAGTATCAATAAGGGCTTCAATTGGGCGGCCCTCCACTTTAATTTTTACTGTGGGATCCAGGCTGGCAGCTTGTGCTGTCAGGAGGGGCCGCTGGGTTCCCCGACCCCCCTATGGGGAAGACTCCTCCCCTGAACGTCCTGTACTGTTGTAGAGGATAGGAAGGGACGGGGTTTTATCTTTACGTTCCTTTCCCATGGCCTGTCACCGGGGGCATTCATTCTTCCAGTGCCCCTCTTTCCTACAGATAGCGCACTGATTTCGACCCAGGCAGGGGCCCCGCCCCTTCCCCGGTGGCCCTGGCCGTCCCTTAACTTTGTCTCCCCTTTCTTCATATCCTTTCCTTTGGGCCATGGCTAAAACGTGGGCCCCTTTCTTCCGAGAACGGGGGATTCTGTTGCTTCCAATTATATAGATCACTACTGGTAAAGGGAACATATACCATAGTGAGATTACCCTCAGGGGCAGAGGGAATCACAGCCCGCAGACAAGATTTCTTAACAGGGAAACAGGGTTTCCTAACAGGGGCACGGGCCATTAAGGTTTTAATAGTTTGTGATCTACATTTCTGCAACCATGGGGGATGATTGGCCACAAGGTCCTGCCAAATATCTATATAGGGATATTGGTCCCAATGCCCATCCCAGGTCACAATGCTATGTACTGCTTGTACAACCCCTGGTTTGAGCGTCCCTCCCTCGGGCCATTCCACCCCGAATGTCATCCATTCAAGAGTACAGAATTTTACAAGCTTGTCTTTACATAATACAATTCCATAATTAGCCTGGCGTCTAAACGCCTTCCAGTTATCCAGCATACATCCCAGGGGTGTCCAGGAGAAGGTGCTTTGTCCGGACCCCATTATGCTTTACCCAGAGTTTTCTGAGACAGAGATATCAAGAGGGGGAAGAGGTATAGATCTAGTTCTAACTCAGATATCCGCTGGGTCACGAGGTTTGGCTGACCCCCCTTGTAGGGTGACCAGACAGCAAGTGTGAAAAATCGGGACGGGGGGTGGGGGGTAATAGGAGTCTATATAAGAAAAAGACCCAAAAATCGGGACTGTCCCTATAAAATCGGGACATCTGGTCACCCTACCCCCTTGCAATCAAGATATCCTGGTCATCGGGTTTCCCCTTGCAGGAGTCTTGGGGCGGCTGAAGTCAGCTTAAGCCTCAGACCTGTCAGCAGCACTCATTCATCTTTCACACAGATCCTTTAATCAGTTACAATCTCGGTTTCCAACACACCATTAAGAGGAGAAACAAGATTACCCCTCCCAGAAACAAGAGTAATCCCTGAGGTTGCTCCAAGTCCCAATAATTGTTAAAAACGGCTCATGGACTTGTGGAGTTAGTTACGTTACTCATTGGCCGTTATTTGCTTACCCTTTAACCAAAAACACAACAACAAGACATTTACAAAGCTACAATAATGTTAACATACCTTCCCGTATACAGGCTGCCTAGGGGATTTCCACTGTCCAACCCACACCTCGGGGGCGTTATTCCTCAAACCCAGGAGGTAAACGCACTTACCGCCCGAAGTGGCCGCGTCCGGCAGTCAGACTTCCCCTCCTTCTGAAGCCGTCTTGCTTCCATGTCCTTCAGAGTTCTCTTCAGAGAGGACGCAGCCGCCCCGGCCGATTGTGACGATCCGAGGCCCGAGCAAAGCAACAGCTCGAGGTAGCCACTCCTCGGAATCGCCCTCGGCCGTCGGTCAGTGCCCTCTACAGGGAGAGAAGTCCCGGCGGAGTCGCCATTTGTTAGCCAAATGGGCTCGTTTCCCCCTGGAGCTGCCCAATTACCCCAAGGAGGCACGGGAGTCTAAAGACGGCTTCAAGTTCTTTATTGATCAGTCAGCTGAGCGGGTGTCCCCCTCGACTCATGCCAGAGGGAGGAACACACCTTACAAGCACAACTGGGCTTCTTTTATACAGATAGACAAACAACTTAGCGTGTCTAAATTCTGCTAACCTATGCATTGTTTAAATTCATTTCTAGTAGTAATCAGGATACATTTGTTTAGCTTCCCGTCCTTCACATTCCTTTCCCAGGGTCCGTCCAACCCCCTCCCCTTTTCCATATATCTTCTATACATCCTGTATACGTGCAGCTTCATGCATGGGAAACGACAGTGAGAACTGAGATAAGCATGTTTACTGGGATAACAAGCAGAAGCCGAGATAAACATGTTTTTCGGTTTTTGGGCCTAACAATGGGGCACAGTCTTCGTAACCCCGACAAGGTCAGGCCCAGGATCCCTCAGGGGCTGGACCCCCAGTCTCATTGTAGTCACTTAGGACAGTGGCTAGGGTGTCCCCACGGCGGGGTGCTCTCTCTGCCCCGGCCACATCCCCGACCCACTGCTCATTACATAGAGTTCAAAGCAAACACGATTGATTAAACAGCAACCAACAAACAAAATAAGGCAGGGACGCTGCGGGTGGGCTGCCAGTTTTCAACCAAACACCTGGTTGAGAAAGGGCCCTCCCCAGCCCGGTGAAAATGAGCGAGTGAAGGGGGGGGGGAGGAATGGAGTGAGTGGGGCGGGGCATCAGAGAAGGGGCGGGGCAAGGGTGTTCGCTTTTGTTTGGTCAGAAAGTTGGCAACCTGGGGCCGCCCTCAGGCTCTAGGTGGCAGGGCCCTTCCCCCCAGCGTTGCCCCCTCCCAGTCCGGCCTGTGGGACCCCTTGGCTGGGGACCTCTCCCTGCGCTGGGCCCTCTGCCTGGGGTCCCCCTCGCGCTCCCCAGCTGCTCACCACACTCGGCTCCGGACGGCCCCAGCTCCTGCCCCAGCGCGGCTGCGGCTCTGCCTCCAGCGCAGCTCCCCGGGCTGCCCCTCTGGCCGGCGCGGCTCTGCTCCCGGCCCAGCTCTGCTCTCTGGGCTGCTCCTTTCTGGCTCTGCCCCCGGCCCGGCCCCGGCCCCTGCTCTCCCCTTAGCTCGGCCCTGCGCTGCCTCGGGCAGCTCCAGCCCACTCGAAGGACGGGACCCCAGGCTCCTGACTCCCTCATTGGCCTGTCTGCCCTGTCAATCGGGCTGACCTGGAGCACTGACCTCTCCCCATTGGCCCTGGGGACTGTCAGTCTCAGGCTCCTGATTTCTTATTGGCCCTGCCCCATTCCTTTGGCACTGGGCGACCACCAAAACCCCCACTCAGTGTCAGTGAGGGGCAAACTGTCCCCTTACCCCAACATCCGTAGGGCAGCACCTCACCTGTCAGACGGCTCTGCTCACACACCACGTCAGGCACCCACCTGTCCTGTCCCCGGCTCTGCACCAGCAGCAAGTGCATTATCGCGAACTTCAGCACAGCCGCCACGTTTCCCTGGCCTCGGGCAGCCCTAGCTGCTATCACAGCATGTCGTGCTGTGACCCTGTCGCTGGAAAATAGGCTTTGGGGGTCAGACTCAGACAGCACTGAACAGGAATCGTCGCTTTACGAGTGGGGTGACCCCAGAGAGCCTCTGGGTAAGAAGGAGGCTGGATTTTGTTCTCTGGCCCCAGTCCCATGAACTGGGGCTGGGTGACTAAGCCGCTACCTTTGATAGGCTGCTGTTACCCCATGTGCAGTCGGGGCCAGGAGCCTTGGTGCCCAGAGGGCTTTGTGAAAAGGCCTGTTTTGTACACGGATAGGGAAAAGCGTCCAGGGCCGGAGAGTTCTCACCCCTCTACTGCTCCTCTCCTAATGGCACATCTGACAGAGTGTTGTGTCCCTCCTGCTCCACAAGCAGTTCAGCCTGTGTTACTCAGCTCTCCCTCCGCCAGCCTCATGCCGCAGCTCAGAACTGTTTGGAGCGCAACACGTTTATTACTCATGTGGAAGAGAAGCATCCGTTCAGATCTCCAGCCCATTCCTTCTCTTCCCCGCTGGAGCAACATCCCGAGCCTTAGCCTATCATTTACTGTGCCTGATCCTGCAAGCTACCCACACAGATAGGTGGTTGTGCCTGCAGAGAGCCATACGCAATCCACTCTGGCACCAGGGCTTCCTAGGCTGGGCCTAATGCATGGCTGCAAAATGAGGGGATGCTGGAGGTAAAGTGCTGGCCACGTTACACTAGGTCATGACGGCTAAGGCTGGATATTTATCAAATTAGCTATTCTGAATCCTTTCTCTGGGATAGTTATTGCACTATAAACCCCGGGTGGATACACTTATTCTGGAATAAAAACTTAATCCACCTCCAATATGGATGATTATTCTGGACAAGCTATTTCAGTCAATCCCAAGTGCAGACAAGCCTTATGTCTTAACTGCCCAGTGAACATGAATCAGCTGCATTCCGGCTAACTCCTCTCGAGCTAGCCTCGCTCAAGAGTGGCCACACTGCCCAAGAACACGCAAGCGGCACAGAGAGCGTAAGCAGCTGACAAGTTGTGCTAACTCAACCTGCAGCCTACACCCGCCAGCAGGCCAGCCAGTTTGAGTTCAAAGCACCACCACACTTGGGAGTGTGGACAGGACTTGAATTAGAGCCAATACATGAGTTATTCCTCAAGTTAGCTCCGCAGTGAGTTCAAGGCCTGGGAGTTTTCCATACATGGCACATCAGGTGAGAACCTCTTGATTCTCTTGAGTTCCTAGCTTTAGTCCTTGCCACTATCTTTCCCAAGGGTGACTGAATGCTCTGGGATAGATTCCTGGGAGTCAGGAGACCCAGAATGTGCAGACGCGGAGATGTGCAGCAGTCACTCATGGGGCAATGCACCAGGGGAAAAAAAGCCAGGGGAAAAAATCTCATGTCCATTAGTGAACGGGACCCACCAGAATTAAAATCCTCCCCGCTCCAGCTGTTATTGGCCCTCAGTAGCAGCATTGTCCATCTGTCCCAGATCAGCCTGGGGAATTTTTTGCCTCACATATGGCTTAGGCATCTTTGTACACTGTGCTGCTGACAGTCCTTCCCACAGTACAGTCAGCATTGAAATAATTTATCCATTAAGTTTTCCATTTGCCAGTGAGAGTGCTAGGTCCAGTGTCTGGCTACATGTCAGCAGCTTCTCTCATTGACACACAGGATTCTCGGCTGTGGGTGGGAGACTCAATGCTCTGCTTACCGGTCTCTTGGCTTCACAGGCCTGCATTTCCCCAAGTGACAGTGGTAGTTGGTGCCCAATACGCAACACCATAAAGGAGCTGGTTTTCAGGCCATGCCGAGCACCCACCCTCTGAGAGCCAGACCCCTCGAAGGTGTCTCAAACTGGGCACCCAAAATCATTAGCCTAATAACCAGGGAAGCTGTAATCCACATGTGTCGTGTAAGACCCAGGAAACAAGAGCAAAGCTTGGCTTATGTCCTTGGGAACTAAGCAGTGCCCTGAATGTGCCCCTTTGACGTTCCTGCAAGATGCTTCCATCACTATATGGTAATTTTCTTGCCTCCCTAAGCTTTCCAGTGAGACTTTTTGCTCTTGTTCATTAGTATATTTAATACTTTTTGGGGGTGACTCTGAGTCTGGTCCCTGAATGTTCCAGCACTGTTTGGAAATCAAATCCATCTAAAGGCCCTGATTTCCTGGGGTGCAGGAGCTCTACAGTTATAATGACCCGCATTCTGTCTAGGTTGGCGGCCTGATGTTTGACACTGTCCTAGGTACAGGAAATTCAGTTTTTCTTTGTTCAGGAATATACGATTTGCAGTAATGGATCAATCCCGTAACCCACAGAGTCTGGCGTCCTGCCTCCTGCTGTGCCAGACCATCCATCTGTCTAGTCAGCGAGCTCACTACCTTCTCCACCAGCTCCAACCACTGGAACGTTCAGTCTGGCATCTCAGCTTTGGAGGAGGTAGAAAAAATCTTCCAAATGCCCCTGTCCAGCTGTACCACGCTGCACATGGAGGGAAATTCCAGGGCCCAACAGAAATGTATTATAACCCACATCTGGTGGTATGAGGAAGACACTATAGGGGAGACTGGCTGTTGTGCACTTGGGCTCAGCTGGGCATTGCAGCCTCACTGGCAGACGCTCACAGTGGGACAGGAAGGAACAGGGGGAATTGTGGGTTGTTTGTTTTCATTTTATTTTGTACTTGACAAAGCTGCAGGTTATGCTCATCACCACGGGTGTTTTCCATGGCAACAGAACATATATTAAGATTAAAACTCACAATGAACCCTTCTAAGTTATTTTATTAAATTTAATAAACTACATTTTTGAATGCATGTCTAGATTAGATTTCGGAAATAACGTGTATCGTAAATTCCTTTTTCTTTTTAATTCGGAGTTAAATGGAAAAAATAAACTACACACATATAGTTGCATGCTTAATGCCCTGTTTTAAAATATAGAGACGCTCTAAAGACAAAGACAATCACTGCATGGTGCAATTATTTTACACGTCTAGCTACAGGAAATAAACATTCCTCATAACACAGAGATTCAAGTAAAATTGCCACTGATGGGGCACTGAGGATGTAAGGCACAAGAACTATCCCAAGATGTTTAATGCAGTCATGTACTAAGTGCCACTCTCTGTAAACCCAGGCGAACTGTAACGATGAGTGAGAGCCTGCTTCTCTTAGGCCCAAGTTCACCATGGGCAGATGACCAGAACAAAGTCTGACCTTGCCACAAAATAGACTTTAAATGGCACAGTGGCCTAGTTTTGGCCGTTTTCATGGAGCAGCTTTCCTTCTTGGGCAATAGAACCAGTCTACATCTTTCCCTTCTGCACAATGAGGAATGAGTAGGGTGACCATATTTCCCAAAGAGAAAATGGGACACCCCCAGTTGCTCGCCCGAGGATCCCCCTTTCCCCTGCAAGGCTGTTGCCCATGGCTAGACCCCTGCGTGGGGTGGGGTGGGGTGGGGTGGGGGGAGCCCTCAGGAGGCTGTTGTCCCCTTGCTGGAACCCTGCTGCTGCCCCCACAATGCTGGAACGTTGCTTCCCATCCCCATCCCTGCATCCCCTGTTGCGGGGGGCTGACATTTCTACTTACCCTTCCCTCCCCCCAAAATTCCTCCACACTGCACCCCACTTTTTTGACAAAAGTGGGCATTTATCCCATTTTCTTTTGCCAACTGATCAAGACAGCAAGAGCAAATGGGACAAATGCCTCCTTTAAAAAAAAGTCAGGACAGCCAGGATAGGGCTTAAAAAAGGGAGTGTCCTGGCCAAAACAGGACGTAAGGTCACTCTAGGAGTGAGCCACTCCAGCCCCATGCACAGACACAGACTGCAGCTGATCTTCTCAGCAGGGTCTGCGGAATAAGGTGGTGATCCAAGACCGAACCCATTGCTGGAACTGACGACAGAGCACAACCCAAAGGCTAAGGAAGACCCAAGGCATCAAAGTCCTGACTGAATGCTGGAATCAGTAAGGGCAATTTCCTTCCAACTGCCTCACAACGTGTGCATGGACTGCGGGAGGTGTGTAAGTATGACAGCCACGGGTAGTCTGCACAGCACATGCCCTTTTCATGCATACTTAGCAAAAAAGGCACAGTCCAACTCAACTGCACACTGTGCCGCAGGATTCCCACATGTTCACAACGCAGCTAGAGCTAAAATAATTGTTCTTAGGGTGCCTCAAGGCTTTTCTCACTTGGGAGGCCTTGTTCCTTGCCAAGGTTCGGCCTCCAGCCCCCTGTCGTTTCTGCTGTGGAGCTGCTAAAGAAATGACCAGAATGTTTCTCATAAAGGGGAAAGTATCTTCCCTCTGCTCATGCCAACAAAGAGCTGAGCCATTTTTGCTCACCCTTAAAAAGCTCTTCTGGACAGAGAGTAAGCTTGGAATATGTTCGCCTGGAAAGGGAATGTTTCAGAAAGTCTGACAGCAGCAGAGCTTAGAGGTTTATAATAGAAACCGTTACAGCCTTTTAGCTAGGAGTTGCCCTGTGGTACCTAAGAGATGAGACTCGGTGAGAGTGACCTTCTATGAACTCTGTGAGGTTTCGGCTAGAATTACGTCCAGGTTGCTGAAGAATATGGACCTGTGACTGGGCTTCTGCTCTAGTAGAAATCCATGTGTAGCAAACTGCTGCCAGCTCTGCTCTGGCAGACCTCGGGGCTGGATTCAGACACAATGTGTGGAACGACACCGATCGCACATGCTGGACGTCACAGGAACATTTTCTCTTCGGACCTGTTGCACTTCTTGCCTATTTGCAAAGCTTTGCTACAAAATAGAGAGTCATTAATATTTGTGTTGGAGAGATGATCCCAGGTCTGTCTACTTGGGGGGGCTCTTGCACCTTCCTCTGAGGCAGCCAATGCCACTGGCAGAGCCAGCATACTGGACTAGATGGCCCCTGGGTCAGATCCAGTCTGGCAGCTCTATTTTCCTATTGGCTTCTAGGAAAAGCAGATGTGCAAAGTGCTTTACTGGATCAGGGCTTAAAGTCCCAAGTGCACAAACCTTTCCCGGGCTCCTGGCATCACAAGCAGCAGACTTTGGAACTTCCCCAAACTGGCACAGACGCTTGATGGGAGAGCTCTCGCTCACCCGAGGGACCCATGATTGCAAGGGGGAAGGAATGCTCAGGTACTTCACTACATTCCCAAGACAGCTGCAGGGAGTTAGACAGCGGGGGACATACTCACTGCATGGCAGCACTGAAGTTCGTCTTCTGTATTTATTGCTTTGGTCTCTCTCAGATAACTGCACAGAACCTTCATTTATTTCTTACGGCCTTGTAAAGCCTCTGTGGCTGCTCTGGTCTCCTTTTTTAATTTGCCTAGCTGTGACAGTCTAAAATCAGGGCTCAAAGACTTCCTTGAGATGTAACAATAACTTGTTAGGACAAGATTCCTGTCACCAGCTGGTCTTGGGTTACTGGTGCTTAGGAGTGTTTCGTGACACAGCAACGGGCCTGGAATCTATGGCAGATGGAGGAAGATGGCCAAGCTCCCCGACTAAAAAGGACAATTTATTCAAAAAGGAAAAGAAGATATTGCGGTGAACTAGTCCTTGGGGGCCTAGGGAAGGAGGGCAACCAGCTGACGGGATACTTGTCAAACAAGCCTTGTGAATGGGGGGGAAGCGGTAGACGTGGTATATCTGGGCTTTACTAAGGCTTTGGATAATGTCTCGCATGACCTTCTCATAAACAAACTAGGGAAGTACAACCTAGATGGAGCTACTATAAGGTGGATGCAAAACTGGGTGGAAAATCGTTCCGAGAGTAGTTATCAGTGGGCACATCAAGTGGGATCCTGCAGGGATCCGTCCTGAGTCCAGTTCTATACAATATCTATGGTGATGATTGGGACAATGGCATAGAGAGCTCTCTTACAAAGTCTGCAGATGATACCAATTTGGGAGGGATTTCAAACACTTTGAAGGACAGGATTAGATTTCAAAATAATCTTGACAAACTGAAGAAATGGTCTGAAATAAATTGGATGAAGTTCAATAAGGACAAATTCAAAGGACTACATCTAGGAAGAACTAATCAGTTGCACACATACAAAATGAGAAATGACTGCCTAGGAAGGAGCACTGCAGAAAAGGATCTGAGAATCATAGTGGATCACAAGCTAAATTTGAGTCAACATTGTCATACTGTTGGAAAAAAAGCAAACATAATTCTAGGATGCTTCGGGAAAGACATGGGCAAACTGGAGAAAGTCCAGAGAAGAGCAACAAAAATGATTAAAGATCAAGAAAACATGACTTATGAGGGAAGATTGAAAAAAATTGGGTTTGTTTAGTCTGGAGAAGAGAAGACTGAGGGGGGACATGATAACAGTTTTCAAGTACGTAAGAGGGTGTTATGAAGAGGAGTGTACTGTTCCTCCCTCTCGGGGCCAGGGCGACCCCTTTTGATGGTGTTGGGCAGTTGGTATGGCCCACTGGGAGCTTGCCATGCGGTCTGACTTGTGGCTGCACAATCGCCCATATGACAGTTCAAGGTACAGAAAGGAGGATTCAGCACACCCCCAGTCAGCTTGTAGCCCCGGCTTCCTGGCTGGGTGGGCAGCAATACACTGGGGTGCTGGCCCTTTGGCGTGGGCCGAGCAATTAAACAGTTTGCATCGCTGACCTTCTGGCCTAAAGGTTAGCATGCAACCAGCCCCGCGTACGGGGCTGAGGGTAGGTGGACCCCAGGCCCACCCTGCTCCACTAGGTCCCAGCCCAGGGCCCTAGAAGTGATGGGCGATCCCACCATCGGGCCAACGGGGAAACGTATGGTCGCTGCCTCGCGTCCTGGCAGCACAAACGGACCAAAGTCTTCTTTCCCTGGGCTACCTCCTACTGGCTCCTACTGGTGCTGCTCCTTCACCACTAGGACCTGGCTCTCAGTCTCAGTCGGGTGGCCCTTCCTCCAGTCTCTCCCTGGGGTCTTCAATCTCCTGGGACAGTGGGCAGGGCTGAGGGCTCAGCTCCCTGGGAGGGATGTCTGCCTCCTTCCCTGGTCCAGCCCCAACTGAGCTGCAGAGCCCTGCTCTTATACGGCCTGCCCCGCCCTGCACATCCTGGGGGAGTTAACCTCCTCTGTGCTGGAGGGAGGCAACACTGCCTCACTACAAGGTGGGTGGTAGATTGTTCACCTTATCCACAGGACCACAGAGGACAGGACAGGAAGCAATGGGCTTAAATTTCAGCAAAGGAGATTAACATGAGACATTAAGAAAAACTTACTGTCAGGGTAGTTAAGCACTGGAACAAATTACTTAGGGATGTTGTGGACTCACCATCATTGGGAACAGGTTGGACAAACACCTGTCAGGGATGGTAGATAATCCTTAGTCCTGCCTCAGTGCAGGGGACTGGACTAGATGACCTAGCACAGTCCCGTTCAGTCCTGCATGTCTCACGCCAGTTCATTTCATTAAGCTCACTAGGGTTACTTCAGAGTTGCAGCCGTGTATGAGATCCAGGCCTGATTCTCATTTAACTGTGGCCCCTTTATACAGCTCTAGTGTAGCTGCGGAGTCAGGCTTGTAAAGCCCAGTCTGGAACGACAATAGATGTTTCTTACTGTGACTGTTATCTGCTTTTAACGGCGATGAACAAAATCAGCTGTATTCATTTGAAATGTTTCCTTCCACAAAGCACTGGGAAATCGATGCTATAACCCAGGGCCTGTCTACACTGGCACTTTACAGCGCTGCCACTTTCTCGCGCAGGGTGTGAAAAAACACCCCCTGGAGTGCAGTGCTGTAAAGTGGCAGTGTAGACAGTGCACCAGCGCTGAGAGCTATTCCCCTCGTGGAGGTGGGTTTTAATAGTGCTGGGAGAGCTCTCTGGCGCGACTACACAAACCACGTTAAAGTGCTGCCCCAGCAGCGCTTTAACGTTGCTAGTGAAGACATGCCCCCAGTGAGGGATGCGCAGAGGTCTTTCTCTCCCACATGTGTCTGAACACTAAAGTGCCTGTATATGGTGCAAAATAAAGGCAGGGTTGATGGCAGACCATGACAAGTGTGTCATGCAAAAACATATTTGCAGGCCAAGTATTTAGATACACCCAGTGTGTCACAATGTCTTCTAGCCTCATTTCAGACAGTCCCACAGGAGCAGCTGGTAATTACGCTGCACCTCAGGCAACACCACTTCACTGATTTTTCTGCCCTGAAGCAGGGCTCTGAAAAACAGGAGCCGTGTGAGGCAGTAACAAAAAGAAGAGTGAGGCTGAGGTCAGGCCCAGGGCCTGGGAACGTTTGGTTAGCTTGTTTCCCTTACACTGAGTAAAATTAACCACTTGTGGCTAGTGTACCAATTTTGCAAAGTTTCCAGTAACGGGTACGTGCCCTGTAAAGACTTACGTGTCTCTGTTGTGTGGAGGGTGTACGCAATCAGGGGCTGGAGCCTGAGGGGGCAACGCATACTTTGAGGAGTACTTAGGCGAGCCTTGATCCAGCTCCCATTGGAAAGACTGTCAGTGACTTGGCTTGATCAGGCCCAGGAGCTGTCCCACTGATTTTAATGGGCCATGGGCATGAGTCAGTACTAGAGGGTGAAATTCACCCTTGTGCCGTGGGTGACCATTGGCCAATGTAGCACTGACGTCCCACCTAAGCCCAAGGCGTACGTGGCGCCTGGCCCTGGCCTGCCCCTCTGCACGAGGAAAGAAAGAAATGGTTCTGCATTCCACATGTGCTGGCCCAAGCTGCTCGCAGAGATAGAAGAACAGGGTTTCCATTGGGAGGAAGGGAAGTAGTTCGTACTTGGACAATCTGTGCATTTACGCATTAGTGTGGTCAGCTTGTGGCCTAGCTGAGGTCAGGCGCTGAGGAACATACAGTGGGGTCATTATCCCCTCACCAAGTGTCATAGCTCAGCTGCGGCGTTTCCAGTCTAACTGTGGGTTTCGTGGCACGGTGGGTTGGGGGTGTTAGTCAGTAACAAGGTGGCAGCATTTCAGCAATGCTGCTGACAATCAATAGCGAGAGGAAATTGATTATCTGTGTGAAGCAGGGATTAAAAATAGAAGCTTGATGCCAAACCCCACATCTGTTTTGACTAAATCCCAGCTAATGAGAGACGTGACGGAAAGGCAGTGATTTGAACAGAAGCACAACACCTGAGAAGAGAGGCTTAAGGAAGCAAGGGACTGAGAGAGAGAGATATTAATACATGTTTAGCTGACAACATCTTACCCTCCAGCTGAAACTGGACATGCAGCTCCCAGAGGGTAAATCTTCCCTGCAACCGTAACCCCCCGCTATGGGCACCTGGTTTGAGCCCCGGGTTAGCCTAGGTGGGGGTGTGAGCTGCCCTGCTGCAAGGCCCTGTCTGCATTGCTGAGACCTCCCTGGGGCTGTGCTCGCTGGGAGCACAGACCTGGCTTCTTTGGGCAGTGAGCTGAGCTGCTCCCTGATTCCTGCCCAGGGAATTGTGAGAGAACTGATCTGGGGCTGGGGGTGGGCTAGCGGGAACCACTGGAGGGCTCTGAGCACTCGCCTGAATTCTCACTGCAGAGGGAGCAGGTTACCAGCCTGCATGAAAGCAGAACCTGGGCTCCACCAGTTAACGTGGCCTGGGTCAAAGCTGGTTAGATCCAAGCAATTTAAAAAACACCAGTAGGCGTCAGTGGGAGCCACATGGACACAGAGGCCATGGCTGGCTAGCACAGGGTAGATTCACACCCCAGTGTGCCACGAATAAAGTGGTCTTGCAACCGCGCTCTTGGGGAACTTGACCATCATTCCTGTGCTGGCTGATGAGCAGCTGAATGTTTGGGGGGAGACTGTAACGGGGCAGGGGCAAGCCGTGCACCTCGCTCAGTCACCAAAGAGACTGAGCAATGGACCCAGGCCAGCTCTGAAAGGAGTGAGTGGAGCAGGGGTCTGCATCGGATCTAAGTTACAGCACGGTGAATCCGGAGTAATTATACCACAGCCAGTGACCCCGGTGTACTGGGGAGCAGAATCCAATCATAGGACTCATGACACTCAGGGTGCGTCTATAGAATCATAGAATATCAGGGTTGGAAGGGACCTCAGGAGGTCATCTTGTCCAACCTCCTGCTCAAAGCAGGACCAATCCCCAGCTAAATCCACAAATCCCTAAATGGTCCCCTCAAGGATTGAATTCACAACCCTGGGTTTAGCAGGCCAATGCTCAAACCACTGAGCTATCCCTCCCCCATCCCTATGCTGCCTTGTGACCACAGCTCTGCGGGAACTGGCCTGCAGACTCACTGTTTCCTCGCCTGTACTTGAGCATCCCCACTTCATTGTAACCCTGTGTGGCCTAGTGCTGGTCCTGGGTCTCACAGCTGTGCTGACGTGGCCAGACTGTGTCCTGCAGAGCTGCTGATGGGGCTGTGGCTTGAGCTGCAGCCATGCTGCAAACATGCCAGGGCTTGGGTTCAAGGCTCGGTGGGAGTTGAGCTCTGACCTGCCCCAGTAGGTAGCCAGACTGATTTGTGAGTGGTCAGAATGGGGTCTTGGCAGGGCTTAAAGTCTCATAGAATAGTTCCCAGCCTCCCCCCTACCCCATGACATCCGCCATTCTCTGCCTACCAGACTTGGGGGGAGGGGGAGCTCTGCAAATGGGGGGAGGCCATGGAGCTAGGGACTTTGGGGGGGAGAGCATGGGGCTTCTGTCCTGAAAGGGGGGTTGGTCCAGGGGCTAGGGGATTTTTGTCCTGCGGGGCTATGTGGCTCCAGGCTTCAGCTGCAGGGCAGGAGGGCCCCCAGGAGGCACTGGGGCTCAGGGCTTCTGCCCAGCAAGTTGGAAAATATTTTCCAGAGTACCACTCTGGCCCTCGCTGCCTGAATTTAAATCCTGGGTCTTGGGTTCAAACCGAGCCAGAATCTTGTCTCAGTGCCCACTGTAGCCATAGCCTGCAGAGTAAGCCTAGGGTTAGTAACTAGCGGTAGCAGCGCTTGTGTTTGTTACCCTATCTTGTACATCCACACTCATTTGTAACCCCCAGGTTAGGAATTGTTGAACCCTGGGGCCCAGCCTCACTCCTCTCTGACAGCGTCTACACAGTGTTATATGGGCCCGAGTCCAACCGCCCACAGCCCAGACTTCCTAGCGCCCTCGCAAAACATGGCCACTCTAGCCCTTTGTTTATGGTGCAGCATGAGAAAACGTGCCTGCCCACCCAAACTTAACTGTCCAGAGGATGGTCCGTGGGCTTGTGGGATACTGTTGGCCAAATCTCAGTGTGTGTCCAGTGGGGCCACATTTACACTGCAGAGCAATAGGGCATGAAACTTGGGCTTGACTCAGATTTGGCCCCTCAAGCCCTGTGGCAGGGGGCTAAGCATGATCTCTGTGTAGACAGAAGGGGGTTGGGCTTGAACCCTGGACTCACATTGCAATGTAGACCGGGGTGCCGGAATGGGGGGGGGGGGCATGGCCACTTTTTACCAGCCCTAAAGGCAAGCAATGGGGGAGAGAGGCAGAGAGGAGCAAGCGGGGACAGAGTCAAGGGGTGGGGGGAAGGGGCAGTGCAGGAATGGGGTCTTGGGGGAGGGGGAAGGGGGTAGCATGGGGCGGGGCCTTAGGAGGAAAGGGTGGCATGGGAGGTGGGGCCACAGTTCAGGTACCAGCGACCCCCCACTTTTAGGAAGCTTTCACCATTCCTGGTGTAGACACACCCTCAGTGTCCCCAGAAGGCCCATCAGGAGATAACAGCATGCATGCATTGCAGAAGATTAATATGATCCTCTGAAAGCAATGGGAGGCACTTTTAAACTTATGATAGCGACCCTCAACAGTTTCAATTCAGCTCAGATCATGGTTTAGAACATAAGAACGGCCATACTGGGTCAGACCAATGGTCCATCTATTCCAGTATCCCATCTTCTAACAGTGACTGGTACCAGATGAGTTAGGGGGAGTGATCAGAGCAAGGCAATTTATCAAGTGATCCATTCCCCCATTGTCCCATCCCAGTTTCTGGCAGTTGGTGGTTTAGGGACAGTCAGAGCATGGGGTTGTGTCTGTGACCATCTGGGCTAATAGCCATTGATGGACCTGTCCTCCATGAACTTATCTAGTTCTTTTTTAAACCCAGATATAGTTTTGGCCTTTACAACCTCTCCTGGCAATGAGTTGCATAGGTTGATTGTGTGTTGTGATGTAGGACTTCCTTATGTTTGCTTAAAACCTGCTGTTTCAGCATTTCATTATGTGACCTCTAGTTTTTGTATTATGTGACATGGTAAACAACACTCCCCTATTCCCTTTCTCCACTCCATTCATGATTTTATAGACCTCTATTATACTCCCCCCCTTAAGTGTCTCTTTTCTAGACTAAGGGCTAGGTCAGTCTTTGTGTTGTTTGTAAGGGTTCGGCTTGCCCTGCTTGTGAGTCAATAGTTGAACTATTAAAGCTTTTTCCTACTAGAAGACACAGGACACAATCAGAAAGGATCTACTGCCTGGAAGGTGTTTGTAGGATACCACCTGGGCCGTATAGTCTCTAGCACCAATCACCACACTTAATTCTGCACCATTACTGCAGTTCCACTGCTTCTCTTTTAAAACAAATTGTAAGTAGCAGCGGACTGCAAAGTAAGATGTTTTATTGGGCCAACATCTGTTGGTGAAAGAGACACGTTTTCAAGCTCTTCTTTCACCATTAGATGTTGGGCCAATAAAAGATCTGACCTCACCCCCTTTGTCTCTCTAACATCCTGGGACCAACATGGCTACACCACCACTGCCACTATCATTGGATTGTCTCATTTTCAGCAGGGTGTCTCCACTCAAGTTTAATTCACACAGGGGGTCTTTTGGGGTGTGCTCTGATTGGCTGAACATCTGGAAATGGATAGACACTGTCACTGCTTTCCCAAGAGAAACAAGCATTTGGGCCAGTAAAACAGGCATTACAAATCAAATCTTTTATTGAGTTTCTGCTCCTTTAGCATGTGGCACACAGAGAATTAAGATACAAAGTCTGGTGAGAAGTTAGGTATTTGTGCTTCACTGAACAACGGCTCCCTCTCATCCAGCAAAGACATACACACAAAAGTCTAGATCAGTCAATCATAATGCACAGTATAGACTAATGCATGGTGTAACATTTAGGAAAAATGAGGCTGAGTTGGAAATTGTGATTGCTCGCTCAGGTGCTTGCTAACCTGAGTCACCATCCATGTACCTTGGTGATTAGAGAGGAAGGGGATGGCTGCCCAAAATTGTTTAATATCAGTGAAACAAACACTAATGTATTTAGCAACTTAGAGAACAGACGTCCAAGATGAAAAGTCTCAGAAAGTCTATTTGCTGATAAATACCAGTCAACTTTGTGGGATTCAAAAACATAGTACACTGAGATGTGGTAACATTTTCTAGATCTTGCAACCAATGGCATTAGCAACCATTAATTATTCACAATGTAAACCCAGGTAAAAGTCTGAGATTTTAGACTTTTCTTATTAAATAGCTGCTTACAACTGATGGAAAAATTTAAAGTAGGGCTGTCAATTAGTCAGTTAAATCAAGAGATTAACGCAAAACAAATTAACTACATTAAAAAACTTGTAATTAATCGCAGTTTTAATCACACTGTTAAATTGATATCTATTGTTTAAATTTATTATAAATATTTTGGATGTTTTTCTACATTTTCAAATATATTGATATCAATTACAACACAGAATACAAAGTGTACAGTGCTCATTTTATATTACATTACTAATATTCGCCATGTAAAAATGAAACAATAGTATTTTTCAGTTCACCTCCTACAAGTACTGTAGTGTAATCTTTTGTGAAAGTGCAACTTACAAATATAGAAATTTATTTTACATAACTGCTCTCAAAAACAAAACAATGTATAACTTCAGAGCCTACAAGTCCACTCAGTCCTACTTCTTGTTCAGACAATCGCTAAAACAAACAAGATCGTTTACATTTACAGAAGATATTGTAAACAAGAAGCAGGCAGCATTGTCACCAGGAAGTGAGAACAGGCATTCGCATGGCACTGTTGTAGCTAACGTTGCAAGATATTTATGTGCCCAATATGCTACACATTTGTATACCTGTTTGTGCTTCACCTCCATTCCAGAGGACATGCTTCCATGCTGAATTTCAATTGGTATTCTAGTATTGTTTAACAGTGCAATTAAAATGGCAATTATTCACAACTTTTTTTTTTTATTTCATGATGAATTGTGATTTTTTTTAAATTGTTTGACAGCCCTAGTTTAAAAGCTTAAAAATTTTTTTTTTTGTAAACCCACTTGTTTATGTTTTGTGCTCCCCTGTATTCTCTCACGCTGTACTACTAGGACTATTTATAAAATAAAGATCTAGTGTTCATGCAAGACTTTCACCTGCTCCTATAACCCATTTCCCACCTCACATGAGAACCCTGCTTGTGTCAATACAGTCCTCTTCACTCCACATCAGACAAGTGATGTCACAGAGGAATGAGCAACAGGCGCAGACAAGATCTTAAGTAACTGTTCATGCAAATGGCCATAGGGAGAATACAGATACAGAAAATGGATCGTTTTCCCTGAGGAATCAACAAATCTTTAATACGTCACAGAAGGAAGTTTGGGGTACACACAGCATAAACTTTGAAAGGCTCATGAACATTTCTACATGAATAAGAAACCTGTAAACATGTGGCTGAATTCAGATTGATCACAATAATAAAGAGCTGGTCACACGAAGTCTAATCAAGGCTTCTATTTATAGAGTTCCAATCAGAGGCAGAAAATGCAGCCGCATGCTTCTCCCCATGCCTCTTCCCTGGGGCATGTCATCAGTGTTCATAGAGGCTGAGAAGGTCTCTGCTACTGGTCCAGCATTGTACAGGTTATTTTAAAGACCAACCTTCCAGCTCATGTTTCGTTCCATCTTCTTCCTCTGACAGCAGACCCATAAAATGAAAGCCACAAACATCATCACCTTGGGAGACATAACAAACCAAGACAAATTTGACCACAAAGCATTTCTTCTGCCTTTACCTACACTGGAACAACTAGGCCTGGAGCGCCTCGCCGGTGCCACTCAACGACAAGTTGTTCAGACTGTGTAGGACAAATGCAAAAGAACTTTGTTTAGTCCCATTCTAGTCCACTGCTTCGGTGGCTCATGGTGTGGGAGGTGGCTTAGGAGATGGACACGAGCCTTGGCTGTCGAAGCTGGCTGCTCGGCCTTGCCACTGGTGGGAGAGAAAAGCAGCATGTTATTCTCCCACATTCCCTTGTCACAACCATTGTCTTACTTTCCACAGTCTCATCTGCTGCAGAACTGGGTTTAGTTTATGACTGTCTACTTCCATCATTTGGTCATTAACACCTCATTGGTGGCAGCCATGCCTGCCTGACACCACCTGTGGGGGGTTGCCAGTGCATTTTATTACTTTTGTAATCCTGAACCCCGGTGCCGAGACTGAGCATCAGATAAATCATGTTCATGCACCTTCGCTGGAGAAAAATTGCCCTCTCCTTGTTTCCCATTTTAGCATGCAACTTTTTTTTTATATTGAACTACAGCAAAGTTAATTAAATCATTGCAGTAAAGAGAGATGATGAGACTCCACAGGACCCAGTGCCAGAGCCATTTTTCAAATTGAAAATCAGATCAGACTGGGGATGGATGGATAGGTTAGTATGTAGTAAACACTTCATTGTCAGAGACTTCAGACCATAAATTATTAGCAATTTGTCTTGGAGCTATTAGTGTACTTTAAAACCAATATCACTCGAGCTTTTGAGGTCTTGCCAGTCTCTTTCTCTCTCATTTTATTGAATGCAAATGACAAACTACATGCATCTCACAAAGACTGCAGGGAACATGGTATTTCACATTGCACCTGCTACTGGCTCCTGTTGCAGTGCTGTCCACCCCAAACCAATTCTCTCCTCTTCTGAGCCAGCAAAAATCTTTGCATGTAAGTATTAGTGCTCAAAGTGCATGAAGTTCACATAACAGAGAAAATTCACCAGCTGATTTGCACCCAATCACTGCAAATGAATAAATCCAGGCAAAAGTTACACCACTGACTGGCTTTGCCACAGGGTTTCTCTGTTCCAGTCCAAACAAGCAACATGAATGTTACACTGTTTAGGAGGACCAATGCTCTCGACTATCACCCATGCACGTGAATCACCCTGTGCCATGGAAAGCATGCACAAGACAGGACCCTGGGGAATCAACCTGCCCTGTAGGATCCGAGAGGTGCAGTTACTCACTTAAACTCTCAGAATAACTGTGATAAGTTCCAGAGGAATTGCTCCCCTGACCCAGTGTAAACCTTGCAAGTGGCTGGGTTTACTGCCACAGAGAAACAAATGTAGTTCCACACCTAGCTGTGGCTCTCCTGTCCGCATGATGTCATTGCAGCTTTGGCCCCTGATTGGCTAGTAATTCATTCCTTGCAAAGTGTGTGGGAAAGGCCATGAGAAGTGTGTATGGGTGGAGAATTCGGATTCAGTTTCATTGATCACCCACTTTGCACAGGTATAAATGGTGATCTGAGGTGCCAATCAGGCCTTGCACCCATCATTTGCTACCCTGGATACACTGTCTCTTCCATGTGCAGTTCTCTCCCATACTCTGCTATGCCACCAGCTCAGGATGGCAAATCAGAGCGATGGAATCCCTTTGTGTAGGAGGGCTGGCTCCAAAGCGCCTGTTTAAGACACGCCATCTGAACACACTCGCTGGCCTGCAAGAGTTCTCATTAATTCTTTCCCAGTTTTTCTCTTCAGAAAATAAATGCTTGCTTTGGCCCAGGCCTGTCAGTGAGAAGAATGAGTCAGTCATGGGGAAAGGGCATGGCGGTGGGGACATGATAGTGACCAACCAGAGAGAGAGAAATGCTCAAAAATCCTGCTTCCATGTAAGGGTCATTAACACTAAAAGCCAGAGGGCTGCAAGGGGGACATCAGGGTTGCATAGGCCTTGGGATGGCTCCTTGCATGGGGGGGAATTTCTCAGGACTCCCCATGTGCTCTGCAACGGGCACAGTCCATCTGCCCGAGTGGATCGGATGTGCTAACACACAGCTATGCCTGGCTGGATTGTGAGGTCTCCAGTCAGTGCTGAGCAGGTCACAGGGGAAGGTGTGCTGGCCATTGCCCACCTTGGCTCAGCTCTGCCTTTGCAGGGTACACTCAACACTCAGATTAATGTAAAGCTAGCATTATGCCAGCAGCAGCAGACATGACTTATCTGTACAAATACTCATTCTGGGGAGGCAGGGGCAGAATTGGGGGGTTAAGGGTTGGCATTTACTCCTTCTCCTCAAAGATACCAGACCCTTTTCATTTCCAAAGCAACCCACTACACAGCACAGTGGGTATTTAATTAAAAGTCAGCAGAAAGTACTGCGTTAAGGACCAAGAATTGTCTCTCAAACATAGGGTACCTTAAGGTAAAGTCATTCTGCAGTGCCGCTGCCAGGCTGTTCATTACAACCTAAAGCTCCAGGGGAACGCACGACGCAGATGTAATCTCAATGGTAGAATTACCTCCAAAAAAGATGGGCCATCAGAAATTACTCCAGAAATAAGCTCTCGGTAGAGTTTAGGATGTGCCATTGCAGCATTTCTCCTGCTTTTACAATGATAATGTTATCTATTCTTAACAGTGAAGGAAGCTCTAGTGAGATCAGGGTCAAGTGACCTATGCGTCTTGAGAAACTTCAGGATATTTTCCCTTTTCTTAATTAGAGAAATGAGTCATTCTTTCTGTAAAAGCAGCCAGGGAAGTGTCAGTTCTTGGAAGGCCAGATGGTCTCAAAGGACTAGAGGAGATTGGCTTTGCATATCTTTAAAGATGAGCAGTTGTCCTTCATTCTGGACTTGATCCTGCTCCCGGGGAAGTTAAATTATTTCTCCAGAAAAAAGTTTTAAAACAAATAAATGCCCAAGTGCTGAATGTCAAAACTGACTCGTAACATTGGAGACGCATTGGAGTCGAGATAGAGCTTTCTTCTTTCCTCCGTAACAGAGACAAATCTCCACTTTTCATGGTTCCATTTAATGCTCATTAAAATACTCTGATTTTTAAAAATCTCTTCCTGTAAACATGGCACTTAAAGATCCAGACTGATGTCAGGAAGTATTTTGAGGGAGACAGCAAGGCATGAGAAAGGAATCGGAATGGCTGAAACACACCTAGTACTGCAAGGGGAAACTCATCAGATGCTGAACTGTCCTGGCAGAAATGGATCAGCGTGTTGGTTCTTTAGCCATGTGCTGATGATTGTAAGAAGCGTGTGTTAGGTACCGATTAGTGCAAGGCACTGGAAAGCAGGATTCCTGGGTTCCATGACCAGCTCTGTTGAAGTTGATGTGTGAATGTGGACAAGACCCTTAATCAGTCTGTGCTCATCCAGAGAAAGGGGTATAACACTTCCTTACCCAATAGGGGCCTGTAATTAATTAATGACTTGAAAGTGCTTTGAGATCCTTCGATGAAAGTCACCAGAGATGTGCAAGCTTCTCACTTACTGGCAGCAAAACAAGAGTGAACAGAGCTGTGGCTATTGACAATGGTTCATTGCAGATCATCTCCATGAAAGAGGGAAAGGGAGAGCAAGATCTTGGCTCAAGCAGACTCAGGCCTGATTCACCATTCTACTACCCCAGTGCAATTCCTGCAGGGAGCCATCTGTGTAAGACTGGTGCAATGGCCATGCTCTAGTTGAATAGTCAGGAAATACCAACAGGAAGGCAGGAGGTCCCTGGAAGAGGCCTCCAAGTTTTACACTGCCCTGGAAGAGTTTCACTGAGAAACCATAGAGCAGTGTTGTGTCTGGAACAGACACCAGAAGCTGGAACTGTACAGGGACGGGCAGCAGCAGCCTTGGAGGAGAGGAAACCTGGGGAAGGGACTAATTCATTTCATTAAAGAAAGAGTCCTTCCGCTTCCTAGCGAGGAAAGTCTCTTTTTCTGATTATTTATTTGAGATCTGTGATCTTATTCTAAGTCCAAAGTGTGACAGGAGCACCTTTTAGACAGATTTCTGCCCCCTCCCCCTAAAATAGGCGCTAGTTGAATGCAGATTAGAGAACGTATAACAATTAGCAAGGAATTCTACATTGCCCAGAAGGAAGTGACCTCTTCAGTTTGCACGTGTGCAGTCAAATTGGGAAAGGAAGATGAGATGGGCAGGAGCTTTATCTGAGAGGAGGGGAGGAAAGACGTACAGAACTGAATGGTATAAATAACTTCAAATTCCCCCAGGTTGACACAATTGTCTGTTTTGCAATTCAGATCACTTTAAAAAAAAGAATTCAAATTGGTTTCCTTGCTTTTGACTTAAGATCCAGGTCTGAATTTGGAAAGGAACTGTCACATGACAGATTGTTCCATTTCTTTCTAAAGTTGTTGATGTTCCTCATCATTAGAGGGAACACACCTGGGGGACGGAGAGAAGAGAATCCAGAACTTGCATATTCTAATGGAAGCTTCCTAATAGTGACATTTCCCTGAATAGCCTGGTCATTACTGTTCCCCACAATAATGCAAAGTAAGCTCACCCAACCCCAGAGGGCAGGAGGGGGAGACAGCTGCTGCTTTATTGTGACAATTTACGCTGCCTAGGTGTTTTCCCCAAAGGATCTTATGCCGCAGGTGACACGTACCAAATACACTGCATAGTGACATCTCAAACAAGTGCCTCCGTCTTGAGAAGTGCGACCAGAGATCTGAGTCATCAGCTTTGCTAAGACTGTACATTATGAGAACCGAGTCGATCAGCTCCCTTGTTGGAAAGCTCAGCTCCCACGCAAGACCTGAAAAGGCACACTTGCTGGCAAGCTCTGGGAACAGGGTACCCGCCAGTTATAGGAGAAACCTTTCATTTGCCACCCACCTCGTTTTCTGTGAATTGACGTATGCGAACATGACAGTGGGTGAGGCCCAACACCACACAACAGCCCATTAAGGAGTGGGAGGAGGGGGATGTGCAGGGATGAAGCAGCTAAGGATAACAACTTCCCACCAAAATTCATCAAGGCATTTTCTAGAGTTTGGCATCCTTACTCCTGTGTTTTACACAAGGATCGTGTCCTGACCTCCAGAGAATCCTCGGTAGGCAAGTGATTGGTGGATCCAGGAGGGGGGCAGCAGAGCTGTTTTTATGCGCAGAGGGAGATTAAATCAAAGACACCTTGACCCTAAACTCTCTTACAAGACTATCTATATTTACTGCAATAGAAAAACCATTTCCCCAGTAATTGCTGCTTGGGACTCTGGTAGGTTTTTCCTTGTGTTTTTTTTATTTGGTGTTTAGATGCACTCCTGTACAAAAAAGTTGCATACAGGCGAGCTAAAAAAATAGACAAATAAAAGGGACCCTTTGCTTGCTGACCGTGTGTAGTGGGTTGTGGCAAGAATACAGGACTCAATAATGCTGGGTTTTTGTCCCCCTGATCTGCCCAGCATTAGGGTGAAATGATGCATTTGATTTTTGTTTTCAACATTTGGGTGGCCGAGCAGTGGATTTTGATTTCCATTTTAAGTGGGTTTCATATTGTGCCTGTTTCTTTGAATTTCCCTGTAAATAACTGAATTTTTCCTTGTTTGTTACCAGAAATTTTATAGGAACTGAGCCTTGAAACTGCAACCCGGGTCTTAAATATAATGGAATAAAATCATGCAAACTACCAAATGGAGAAATGATTCTATTCTCCTGCGTCAGACACGACAGCTGGAACCAGGTGCTGTGCGACTGCTACTGAGACTGCAGAGGTTAAGCTTCCTGGCTAATGGATCACTGAATACTGCAAATTTATCCTGAAACTTAGTAGCCACTAAATCCCAGCCCAGCAGACAGGAAGAACTCCTATGTTCCTGCCAGAGGGGCTGTATGACATACTGCAGTTTTAGTCTGAATGGTCGATCACAGCACAGCTCACCACCCAAAGTCACTGCTATTGTCAAACAAATTCCATATCAGAGACGACTCTGGGTATGATTCTAGTCTGACTTGCACCAGTTTTATACTACTGACTTCGTAAGAGGTCACTCCTGATTTACAGGATTCTAAAGCACCTTGGTGATAGGAGACCAGGTTTCAATGGACACACACTAGTTCAGGCCACTGCTGTGATCCATGGGGCCCAGCATCTGGCCTCCAGCAGAGCTCAATCCTTGACACTTCAGAGGACAACAAAATACTCCTTATACCACACCTAGCCATTGGGCAATGCTGCATAGGAGGGGAATGCTGTCCTGGCCCGGTTGGGGATATTATCGTCTTTATTGCTTTAGATGGCATAGCTATGAATGGTGGCTTTATCTATCATCACTAAAATGCCATTGATGTGCCTGGCACTGTGCAGGTGGGCAACTGCATCTCTGCCCCCAGGGATTTACTGTTCAAATTAGACATATAGCAAAGGAGACCAGGAGGCTGCGTGAGGAAGGGGAGGAAATGGAGAACAACGGAAAGGGAAACCTTGTGGATGGTCAGGAAGTTGTCCAGCCTTTTAAAGTCCAGTCACCATATTGAGTGATACAAAGATAGAGTGAAATGCTCTCTGAAGATGTTTGGAGCAGTTACACTTGCTCTGTTTACTCTTGGAAAGGCTTGAGGATAAGTCAACAAAAATCTTTTAGGGGCACAAATTAAGAGTAGAAACGTGGTGTGCCTGGGCTATTTATTCTGGATCACAGCAGTGTTCCCTTTTCCTGTCTGTTCTCTCTCAGATAAAAAAAGAAAACCACAAAAACAACCTGATCTGTAAATTCCATCTCTTTCCACTCCTGCTTGCCAGCCCAAGGAACTATTTCAAGCCGGAGCAGAGATGCTAGTTCTCTGGGGTCCACCTCCAGCGAAAAGCTCCACTCAGCCCATCTCAGAAACTCCCCAAGTGAGAGTAGAAGCTTTTTGCAATCCTTGCACCAGCTCAGCCATGCGTGGCACACATAGTCAGAGGAAGTCAGTGACTTCACGCACCTCCTTGAAGGATTTCTTCACCTCCACTAATGGGTGCCAGTGTGCGATCGGTTTGCGAGGGTATGCCAACATCTCGTTCCAGTGGTCTCGGCCCAGTCCCTCAGCATTGATCCCCACACGGCAGCCTCCAATGATCTCATTATGACCAACTCTGAAAGACAATGGGAAAGTGGCATAATTATCCTGACTAGAAAGTGAATGTGCACATTGCCTATACAGCCACACTGCCTACGAGTTCTGGAAATTTCCCATGGACTGCCAAGACAATCTCTTATTGTCTCTTGCAACATGTGTGCTGCTCCCAGCACAACAGGGCCCTGACTGCAGTTGGGCCTCTGGGAGCTACAAAATATAACTAAGAGTCATGCTGATGGTTTTATCCAAGCACAGGCCTTTTGGGATTTTGTATGTGGGCTGACCTCCAGACTAGGTCAATAGACAGGATCCCAATGGATGTGTGTTCTGATAACTGAGGAGTGAGAAAAGGTGCTTGGGGCTCACTAATAAACAGATCCCTCAGACACTGACCGCTCCACTTTGGGGGAAGCGGTTTGCCTTCTAACGGGGGTGATGGCTCAGATGAAATGCACTCAACACTCTGCAGCTATGGGGCATATTGTACTCATTCAAGGAGAAAATGACTTAAAAGCTAAGGATCAGGTTTACTGTACTCATGTTTCTAGCAACATAATTATCCAGAGCATTAAATATACATGACATTTTGCAATGCATCGTTATGGGACGCATGTTGACACAAACCGGTTGTGTAATCCAGACAGCAATACCAAGGCGATTTGGAATGGAGCAGGAAAACCAGGCCAAATGGGATTTTCCCGTCTTTCTGCTCTCCAGAAACTCCCACCTACCTATCATAATCCATGACGGAGATAAGAAGACTAACTTGATCCATGTTCTCTGGGGGAATGTCGAAGATTATCGCCTCATTGTAGGTAGGATTAAGAGTGTTTTTCTTAATGGTGGTTTTCTTCTTTTTCAGCCTCCGCCCATCACAGACCAGAGACACCTTGACATACGGATCTGAGGAAGAGTGGAAGGGAAAAACCTACTGCTTACGGAGGAACATTTTGTTCTATAGGAGGTAAATACTATGCATAACACCACCGCTGCGGGATGTTTGTAAGAGGCCATTCCATGCAGCTAATTTATTAAAAAACTCCACCCTTTTCTTCTACCTGCAAATATTCCAGTTCCTGTCCCACAGCACTAGCTCAGGGCTCAGTAACATGAGTGAGCAGCAAACTGAGATTAAACAAGGGAGGTGATGTTTTGCTGCAAAAAGAAAACGTATTTAAACCCATGTTCTATACAATGCCAGAATGGCATGAACAAGAACCCCATTCGAATTTCCCTGGTTATAGCAATAATTATCAGACATTTGCTATGACAGAAATCTACCCACTGTGACCAAGGGGACGAGGGGCCCCAAAAGAACTACTCTCTTCACCAATTCACCCCAGGGAAATGAATGTGTAATAACTCAGCCTACATGGGTTTGAAACCAGGATCTTCAGCACCAAAGTAAAGCCTTCTACCCCTTTAACTAAAGGAGTAACTCCATGAAGCTGGTAGAAGTAGTAGACTATTATCCTGTAGTGGACCAACTAATAGAATGGGACCCAACATACATTTTGCCAATGAGTTACATATGATATGTAGCAGCAATGACTAATTTCTCTGCAACAGTAAGACAGTTCAACTGCTGTCTGCATCAGTTCAGAATAACTCTGTCTCTTAAGGAGAATTTTTCAGGTAGCAGAATCTTTCTTTATACTTTTCCCCCCATTAGGTTTCATCCTTGATACATCAGTGTCCAAGTTACCTCAGGAAGGTGCCATGTGCCTACCATAAAATCCTCGCTATATTTCAAAGTGGAGGGAATGTTCCACAGAACAAGCCTGCCGTGTGCCAGTTTTCACCTTCATCCCACTGCTTTCAATCCCCGTTTACTTTTTGTCATTTTACATTGTCAGCTCTTTGGGGAAACAATCTGGTCTTCCTCCGAGTTTGTACAGCTCCTAGCACAATGGAGCTGAACTGAATCTGCAAATGCATCTGACAATACAGCAACCCCAAAACATTTCCTGAAGCAAAACGACAACTTCAGCACTTGTAGAACAGAGTAAAAATGTAACACAGCCACCTTGAAGAGCAAAATATGGAGTGGAACTTAACTTACAGAGATCTTTTGCTGCCATAGCTATGAGTGCCAATATGATGGAGGGGGGGGGTGAGTGTGAGAGTGAGAGAGAGACAGAGAGACACCCAGGTACTCAGCATACAGAAATTAGATAAAGCAAAATGCCTTTGTATCTTAGCCAAAAATGTCCTATTTCTAGGACCATCCTCTAGGAAAGTTTCCATAACTTGCACATACAAGTTTATTGTCTAAGTGACATGTCTGCATGTTGAGGAAATAACTGGCCATCACATCAGGGGCCTGATAGCAAGAAGCAGCATTTAAAAGCCCTTTTTCTTGGTGTGAAATGTCAGGGGGAAAAAGAGGAGGTAGGGCAGCTGTACCTCACTTGCTTCACCCGTGGCTGGTTTTGGCAGAGTGCCTGTAAGTGATGAGCACAGCTTGGTTGCTATGTAGACTGCTGGGGAAATCTCAATGCATTTGAAGTTCCAGTAAACAAACAACATGTTATTGCAGAGCTACTAAGCTGCCTTCCATCTGAAACTGGGATTCTCTGACATGTCACATTGCAGCAAGTTCCATTTGAGCAGATCTGAGTCTGGTCCAAGATCTCTTCAGTTAGCGTGATTGTTTACTAAAAGGTTTGTCAGAAGAATCCAGGTTCTTCCACAGACCTCCAGGTAAGAAACTCGGCTGGCTTTCATGTTCAACACTAGTGTTTGTGCATGGTGAGTTCCCAGGCAAGATTTTGGTTTTTGGAACTATGAACGCACAAAATCTTGCTAGGTGATTAAACTCTCCCACACTGGAGCACCACGGCAGTGTGTGTAGTGGAATTCCCAGTCACACGCCTGGGCTCATCACAGGTCAGATTATTCAGGCAAAACGGCTAGATTCTGGCAGCAAGTGGCTAGCAGAAATTTCCCTTGGTGGAGGGGAACGCCCTTGCTGGCATAAAGCAGTTGGAGCAAGTGCCTGCATCATTCCCCAGACCCCCAGTGTCTCAGGCGTGCAGAGAGAAGCTGGAGGGACGTGTCTGAGCTCCAATCCGCCAGTACCACACTGTTGTAACTGGTGATGCAGCATGGCACACCCAGCAGAGAATTAGGAACCGTAACTGCCTCCCCTCTTCCCCGGGCAGAGTGGAGCATGGCTCTGGAGAGGGTCGTGCACCCGTCGCTCTCCTGGGGCTGGCTTTCCAAGTTAGTTTTATTGCTTAAAGCTTTGTGAGTATAGCTCCATATATCTGTATGCACACAAACACCCCACACCCTTTGTCAGGCCACCTCAGCAACAACACAAACTAGCACGGCATCAAAGCCAGCAAGCTGCCAGGTGGGGGAAGTAAAAGGGAATGACACTAACTCTTTGAGCAAATGCACACGTACCTGAGTAGCCAGTAATATCCATAGCTTTAAGATTCCTGCATTTAATGACTGTTAAGGTGAGGCGACCTGCCGTTGGCAAATAACAAAGGGAAAACATGATCTCTCCCAGGTCCACGCTTTCCTTGAATAAAAGAGAAGACAGAGCATTAGACGTGTGTAAGATCCAGCCAAGCATCAAGGTCTGTCCTTTCTTTGCATTTTCTGACTCTTTTGCCCTTCTTTCCTTTTTCACTCTGCAGAACTGCTTCACTTCTCTCTCACCCCAGAAACCCACTTCTGGGGAATGCATTTTGAATGCTAGCGGTGCACCTGAATTAGATACCATGGACTAAAAAGCCTCCTGTTTTCCTGAGTTAATATCTGTTGGGGAAGTCAGCACTGTTTAAAAATCCTAATTTTGCAAATATTCTCTGATCAACCGAGGTTTCTTGTGAAAAAGAAACCAGTCAGCTTCCTGCTCAAATTGCAACATATCCCAAGTTTCTCTCACTCACCAATATGTGAGGGGCAAGGCAGATACCATGATGTCCAACAATGCTTCAGTACACAGGCCTCTTTGGGTAGTGGGCAGAGACTTGGGAAGTTGAGCCTTTGCCGAAGATTCAGACTTTCTTCATCTGAACCAGTTTGCCTCCCTCATTCTGTTTTACGAACTGATACAAAGGGATCAACATTCCCCCCACCACCACCACCACTACTCAGACCCATACACTGGTTTTATTTTTAGTTTCTCAACAATGAGTCAACTCCTCTTATTGTGGTAAATACCTGCCGGGATGTTGCTTTTCCACAGCCATTTGAACGAGGTTCACTAGACTTCCTCTAGGTGGCAATGGAACCCCTCCCTTTCTTCAGACACATCTTTACACACCTGCCCTGCCAACTAATTAAATCATGTATGAGTGTAATGAGCCAGAACTCCCACGTTTGGGAGGGGCAGTGGAGGGACAGAGGTAACACTATCAGCTCTGCCATCACTGTTCTTCATGAATCCTTGCAAACTGGATTGTATCTAAGTCAGCGGCTCCAAAATCCCATTTTAAACAGATGCTATATCTTTTCTGACTCCAACCGCTGTACAAAACCCCACGCTAAGCACCCGACATCAAAGGGCAGCCATTATACAGCCATTAAAAATCGCAGGCCAGGCCAAGCACAGCTTTAGTTGGCTAAAAAACTGCGTTCTAACTGAGCTGAGATGCTGCCTGTGACCCTAGGCCGCAGCCTCAGACCGTATCTGTAATTGTACACTACATTACAGCACCACCTGGAGGGCCCAGCCAAGATTAGGGCCCCATTGTGCTGGGCACTGCCCATACATCTAGTCAGAACGGCGCTTTCCCCACAGCGTTTTCAGTCTAAACAAACAAGATGGACACAGAATGGGAGGGGAAACTGAGGCCCAGGAAGATGAAGTGATTTGCCCAAGGTCACCCAGCAGCTCGGTGGCAGAGCTGGGAACAAAACCCAGGTCTTCTGATGCCTCATCCAGTACCCTGACCACACAGAGAGGGAGATGCCCGTCACCGTGACAGCGACCCTTGACACTGCTTATCCTGGGCAGGACTGCTGCACATTATGCTATTTGTCAATCTCATTAACTGATGTGAAGCTGCATTGCGGACAGCCTGGAAAGCACAGACTACCGGCCATTACGAATATGCTTCATATACCACACAATTCCCGCACCCTCTGGATGTGACGCAAGGTGATTTTCGTTTGCCTTCCTGATTTGGTTTCACTGGCCTGGGATATCATCTTGCCCTAGTGCTGTATCATTTGGAGAACTTCTTTGGGGTGTCATGTGCAAACTTGCTATTAGTTGGGACATTGTTCCTCACAGAGCCACGGAACTATCCCCCCCATATCAGTGTGGTGGTGGTTCCCACAGAACACCACTACTCCTCCTTGCTCAGCAAGGTGCCATCAGCTGCACATCACAGCATTACACTTCGCTTGGGTTTGATCTGAATGAGCGTATTAGTCTGCCTAATACACAGTATTTCTACAATGGAGCCCAATTCCCAGCAGAGGGTTTTACCAGAATAGTTCATTCTAATCAACTCTTGCAATCATGCTGCATTATTCATGGCTGCTAGTGGAAAGCCTAGCCATTTGCAGATAGTGCTTCTAAAGGGCCTCAGGGAAGGGCTGCCAATGTGACAATCATTATTCAAAGGTTTCAGAGTAGCAGCCGTGTTAGTCTGTATCCGCAAAAAGAAGAACAGGAGGACTTGTGGCACCTTAGAGACTAACAAATTTATTAGAGCATAAGCTTTCGTGGACTACAGCCCACTTCTTCGGATGTAGGATCATTATTCAATCACAGATCTTCCCTGGCTTCTCTTTCGTTTACTGGACTCTGCTCATTCCCTCTGTCTAAACACCAAGACACCCAAAGCTTGCTACTTGTATGCTCATGAAACAGGATGTGAACAGGTCCACAGGCTACTTCTAGCTAACCCTCACCTGCACAGACACAGAGCTCATTAGTCGCTATAGGTATGGATGGGGTAAATGAGGTTTCTCAGCAAATACAAGGAATGGGGACTAAGAACTGAGCAAAGAGTCTGCCAAGCCCTCATCTCTGAGTATTTAGCTTTCCTCCACTTTGCCTTTAAATTCCAACCTAACCTTCCTCTGCTGAGGAAATTGCCAGGCAGTAAATCTGCCAGTCGGCTCACCTTGTCTAGCTGCTCTTTTGTAAAGGGGCACCATACGTTTTGGCCTCTTTTTTATCCCAACTAGAGAGGATTTACGTGACTGGACAGTAGTCGCTCTGGCAACACCAAACAGCACGGCAATGTGTATTTCTGAAGACGATTTGGGGGGAGGGAGAGAGAGAGAGATGTCCATATGTTGGGAATGAAGAGGAGCATGCACTTGATCAACAGCCTAATGCTTCTGATTTAATTTCTGAAGAGCATCGTGTTTGGAACTTCCAGATTGTAATTAGCTTTTCAAAGGCTCTTGCGCCTTAGTAATGATGATGGGGGAGCTGGCTCAGGATAGAGGCAGAAGGAAGCCTGCTGTCTTGGCTCCTTTCAGGAGCCGCACTGACTTGTTGGTAGAATTGAAAAGAGCTCAGTTATCTTGGGAGGAGCAGAATGGCAACATCTCCTCTCTAGTGGCTGGGCCACTAGAGGGCAACAGTTTACTACTGCTACCACTTAAACACGCCTTATAGGGTTAGACTCCAGGAGCTCAATCTATTTAGCTTAACAAAGAGGAGGTTAATGGCTGCCTTGATTATGGTCTGTAAGTATGTACATGGGGAACAAATATTTAATAATGGGCTCTTCAATCTTGCAGACAGATTCAGACTGGAAGTAAGGTGTGTGTTTCCCACAGTGCGGGCAATTAATTACCCATGAAACAATTTACCAAGGGTTGTGGTGGAGTCTCCATCACAGGCAGTTTTAAAATCCAGAGTGGGTGTGTTTTTCTGAGAGCTCTGCTCTCAGAAGGATTGTGGGGCAGGTCTCTGGCCTATGCGATACGCGGGTGTGTGTGTGTGTGTGTGTGTGTCAGACAGATGGTCAATGGTCCATGCTGGCCTTGGACTCTGAATGGAGCTGCTTCTGTAGCTGAAGCAGTGAGAAGTCTGGTGCAGCTCTGAAGTTCCTGGTTTCCAGCCCTGCTGACAATCCATGCCAGGGGGGGAAGGCAATACGATACAAAGAGGATTTCGGTGGCTGAAAAAGAGTTGCAACAATGACATGTGTTGGGTCCTAGAGAGAATAAGAGACATCTCTGGATTCACTACATCCTTATTGTACAGTAATGCGTGAAACTGGAGCATATTAAATAACTCACAACTGAGGAGATGCTTTGCAAATTAAAAGACCCAGGGAGCTGATGCAGACCTCCAAACGTTCTTCTTTCCAGCCCGGCTTGCTCTGCCAAAAGTATGCATTCTTTCCTTAGCATTGCTGGGTTTGCTGATAGGCCACTTGCCCCTATGTATCAAGCTAAGCATCAGCAGTGGGGAAGCTGGCTACAAACAGAGCTACTGGAATGTGTTTGTCAGACACTCAGACTCATTTGTAACCCCACCTAACCAATGCTTTTTTCGAGAGGAGACTTGAGCCAGCAGACCTAGACAAGGCAGAAGAACATGTACCAGAGTCATTGCCTCCTATGACACCAGTATCCCCAAGACTTGTAGCCTGGCATTCAGAGGAGACAGAGGCTGCAAGTCTGCATCCAAACCATAAAACAATACAGTCTAAGTAAATCACCAAATCTGCAGAGGCTACCGGGTAGTTGAAAAGCGGGTGTGGACCCAACAGCCAGCCTCACCTATTGGTAGTTCCTAGATGTAATTGAGACAGTGAGCACATCTGCTTCCCCATTAGTACAATGGGGACCCATCTCCCAGGGATGCTGTGAGGCTTAATAAAGTTGTCTGCAAAGTGCTGGGAAACCATGGTGTGAGGGGTGCACTATAAAGGAAATCACTGTTCTGAGTGTTTCCATTGGCTTTTGGGATGCTGCTCTGGGCCAATGAACCTGGAAAGCTTTTCCTCAGGCTGACCTTCCCCTAGACTGTGAGCTCCTTGAAGCAGGGACCATGTCTGGAGTGTTTGGAAAGTGTCTAGCACCTAGGAGGTACTGTGGGGTTCCATGCGGAGCGCATAAAGCACACGACCAATGTGGTTGCAAGCTGAATCCGAATTCTGTTTATTGCAAGCTTTCTTTTATAGTTTTTTCTCAACATTACATAACACAATTAGGCTATAATAACACATCTACAGATTGGACAAGAAGGAGAATCATGTGTTTATCACATGTATAGCCCCACACCGATTGGTTCAACCGTTCCTTACATAAGGCCATGATTTGTTTACCTCATCTTATATAATCCTAGACCGCCAGGGGGCCTTACATAAGGCCATGATTTGTTTACCTGGCAAGTGTCCCATCGTGACCCTTACCTCCTCATGGAACTTTTCATTAGGTTGGTGTAGGGATGATACATCCCCACAAGGTACATCCCTGAGTAATAAAGCAAAGCCCCAAATAGCTGGCATATCCCCAAGGTACAGACTGACAAGAGTCTCCAAGTATTGATTATGCCAAACTTTGAATATTGGCTTCCAGAACCTGTGTCTATTCCTCTTCCTTTGGATGGATGCATCCTAAGACTTCACTAACTTAAAATCCTCTTGTCCCTAAAGACCACATACAAGGGAAAGCCACGGCCTGAGTTTTTCCTCTTCTGAATGCAGACAGCAGGAAAGAGACGTGAATGTCCATTGCTTCTAAAAATCACTGATTGATATTTGTTCCAGTGATGGAGAAACTTGTGTGTCTGAATACAAGCAGCAGCCAGCCGGAGACCACGACTCAAATTCTTGGTGTGGACAGGGAAGCTCTGATGGGAAGCCAGCTCCGCTGTGCCAATGCAGAACTGGGGGTTGTTCTGAAGTGTAGTGATCCTATTTAATGGGTGTCTCCCCGCTGAGAGGCTCCAAGCCCACCTGGACTAGCAGGGTGCAGAGGGAACTCTGCACAAATACCTCTGGGTTTCCAAAGCATGGTGGGATGCTGCACACTCTGGGGTGGTTGCTCTCTTCTCGGGGTTGCTGTGTTTGTGGCGTCCCTCCACTGTATATATCTGAGCTGAAGAAGTTTGTTTTTCACTCTGAAGAGCAGTGGTATGGTATGAGAGAACAGCAAGTGTGGGCATAGAGGTGTCTTATGGGAGACTATAATAAACTGACTTTGATGCCCAAGACAGGGCTCTGATTTCTCCAGACACAAAGGGAGTGACCAGACCCAGCCGAAGTGATGCTTTCACCTCAGTTTGATGGAGCTGAAGCAGGTAGAGATTTCTGAGATTCTGTGCAGCTTTCCTGTTCCCTTTGAGCACATGCAGGACTAGATTCTGGCACCTTGACTCATACTGTGTAGCCCCTGACTCCACAAGATGCATTATTGATTTTGGGGGTACCTTCAGCCCTGGGTATCATGAGCAGCCCTTAGTTGTGAAGGGAGCACAGGACGCAGGCAAACACCTTTCAGTCCATTCAGGAAAACGTATTACTTTATTTTGAGAATATTTGCCCAACCTTCAGCCTCTTATTTGAGCAGTTTGGAGGGACTTGCTGTGAGACACAGAAAAGTGCATCTGTGGGCAACAGTCACAGGAGGGGATTATTAGGAACAATGCCAAAGCCAAGGGATGTTGGACACTCCATCCTTGGATTCTAAAAGCAGTCTATAAATTACTGCAGATGTCCCGTCTCAACAGCACTGCATGCTGCACAGCTCACACTACATTCTATGCGCAACAGGATTTCACCACTTTATGTGAATGTTTAGGGTTAATAACATCTACGGAATGTGAATTTACCGTCTCCGTTACATTGTTTCTTTGCAGTACTTGTGGAAACACCTGATGCAAGACAGGATATTTTCTGGAAGAGATGTGAAGATGGAAGGTCCTTTATTTCCGGCATTTGCTGGCACATGAATTCCTAGTTTACAGGGTTTGCTTCAGAGAACACAAACTATCCAATATATGGCATCTATTAAGACCCCCAAAACAGCCAATTTCCTTCTTCCGGGTGTGTGTGAGAGACTGCAGGCCTAGAACAGCATGCAAAGGATGAACAGAATGAGAGGAGGGTTTTTCTGAACACCTGGAGGCCTTCCTTGGAAGAGTCAGTTTGATTTAGCATTTGAGATTGCACCGAACCCCTGATCCTCACAGAGGGCAAAATTCACCCCGTGCCAAGGGCTAGCACCAGGCTTCCGCACTGCTTCTTAGATGGTTAGTCAGCATTTGGCTGTCCCTCAATGCCAGCATACATTTCACCCTGGAGAAAGTGCCCCACACAACCAGCTTCTCTTCTTCTTGCAAAGTTTCCGTAACACCATCTTTCTCCATGTCCTGATTTGGATCTTCATAAGGAAGAGACGAAATTTTCTGCATCCGGCTAGAAGGTAACCTGCAACCTCTCTTCTCAATCATGTAGAATGAGTTGTTGGTAAGATAGCATTTACGCAGCCTCACTTGGATAGCTCACATTAACCAGAGCAACTCACTTTAATTTACCTAATTCAATGTGCTAACAGCAAGTTGCAATTAAAGCTGACTTAATACTGTGCTTTTTCAGACAAAAATCAGACATGTGCGCTTTCACATTAAGACCTTTCATATCACTGGAAAAGCTGGCACTGTTTGTGGTAAGAGTCTAAATGAGACAAATTGATAGCGTCAGATTGAATTGCAAATTGTGAAAGCATCAGTTTCTTGTTCACTCAGAATTTGGTGCTAGGATGCTGGCCTCGATGGCTCACTGCCCCTATCGATACCTGTTCAATGAGACCTGACACTCTGGGGCGGGGGGCTTGGAAAGAATTATTTGTCTGATGATCTTATTTCTGAAGAAGCAAAACAAAACCAAAGAGGAATTATTTCTGTTTCCATACAGACAGACAGACACAAACACATTCCTTAGGACGCTTCTCCTTTGTTGCAGAAAGGCCCATCCCTGCCTCTCACTTTCCCTGTAAGAAAAATACGGTTACTTACCATCTCGTAACTGTTGTTCTTCGAGATGTGTTGCTCATGTCCATTCCAATAGGTGTGCGCACACCACGTGCATGATCGGCAGAAGGTTTTACCCTAGTGGCATAGGGGCCGACTCCGTGGAGAAAAATTGAGGAGGACCTTGGGTAGGAGAGGAAAGAGCACTGCAGTTCAAATGGGTTCAGCCAGGGAGTTTCTACACCAGGAGGTGGAGGGACTCCAGGTTGGGGTGGTGTAGTTGATCGTGGTCCGATGTGATGAGGTCTGGGAGCACAGGAAGGGCTACCGGCCTGTCCACTGATACTGGTTCACCACATTGCTGAACGTACAGTGTACCAGCGTGGCCCTGCGAGCTATGAGGGTCACTGAAGCCCTGTCCTGCTGGACCTTGAGGAGGACCTTGGGTAGGAGAGGAAAGGGCGGGAATACCTAGAACAGGTGACCCATCCTCAGGAGGTGAAAGACGTCCGCTATGGAGCTGTGGCTGTGGTTCTGAAAAGAGCAGAACAGCTGGCATTTTCTGTACTCCGCATGGCAAACAGGTCCATGTGGGGATAGCCCCACCTTTGGAAGATGGAAAGGCCATTCCCCGTGTTCAATCGCTTGGGGCAGAGAACGTGAGTGGATGTTTCCAGGCACCAACAGAACTTCATCCACCCTCCAAGTGGCTGTCCTTTGGCCCATTTTTATCCATTGTCATTTTAATTATGCCCCCGATGATCACAATGGGCCATCAAGTTTCTAGTAGGTTGTTGCACTGTAAGAAGCCTAAGCAGGTCCAGCTGGAGCTGCCTTAGAGAAGATGCTGCTCTGGGGGGCTTGGTTTTTTATTTTAAAAATAAACGCTAACAGGGTGAAGGAGCTTCTTTAATTCCCAAAGGCAAGGAATGCAGAGGCAAGAGCCCCATCTCTTCCCCAAACCCTCCCATGTACATGTGGGAGGGTATTTAAAGAGTGGTCTGGGGGTAACCTGGCAAACAGAAACTCAAACATGAAGCACTAGCCCTTAGTTCTCAATTTTATGGATTTCAAGGCCATAAGCCAGACTGATAACTCTGGTAATTTTCCTCATGTAGGCTCTAGGCTCCTTGCCTTTATGTTGCATCATATTGTAGATTCATCACCAGGAATTGACCTTATATAACACTGCACCAGACCTTCCCAGAAGGCAGAACTAGCTACTGGAATCAGGGGCGGCTCCAGGCACCAGCGCAGCAACCGTGTGCCTGGGGCGGCAAGCTGCGGGGGGCGGCGTGCCAGTCGCCATGAGGGCAGCAGTCAGGCTGACTTCGGCGGCGTGCCTGTGGGAGGTCCACCGGTCCCACGGCTTCGGCGGCAATTTGGCGGTGGGTACACCGAAGGCGTGGGACCGGTGGACCTCCCGCAGACATGCTGCCAAATCTGCATTACCAGCGGACCTCCGGCAGGCGCGCCCCCGAAAGCTGCCTGACTGCCGTGCTTGGGGCGGCAAAATACATAGAGCCGCCCCTGACTGGAATGGGGCTTGAGTCAGTCTAACAAAAGAGAAGAAATAGGTTCAGATGCCACTGCAGGTAAGAGAATTGATGTATAGACTTGCATTGGTACAACAAGACATTTTGAGTAAAACTAAAATACAAAAATTGATGTGGCACACATTAAATGGATTAAAAACTGAACAGATATACAAATACATTTCGAGACCTACGGGGAATCATTATTACATGGGTCTGTTTTAGCAGGATCCCTCAGGGATTGATCTCGACCCTACACTATTTAACATTGATAACAATGACCTGAAAGAAAACACAAACACTCTCTGAAAGTTTGCAGATGGCAAAGACTGAGGATGTTGGAAATAACAAAAAGGTGAAGTCACCAATACAGAATGATCTGCATTGCTTGAGAAACTGACCAAAAAGCAAACTACATGCATTTCAATACAACCGAATGTAAAACCATATACCTCACAGAACAAAGAATGCAGACCATACTTACAGGATGGATGACTCTATCCTGGGAAGCAGGGACTCAAAGAGACTTGGGCTCATGGTGGATAATCAGCTGAACATGAGCTTCTGGTGCAGTACTGTGGCTGAAAGGTCTAAGGTGATCCTTGGATGTATAAATAGGGGAATACTGAGTAGGAAAAGGGAGGCTATATTCTCTCTGTATTTGGCACTGGTGCAATCACTACTGGAATGCTGTGTTCAGCTGTGATAGCCACAATTCAAAACAGATGTTGAAAAATTGCAGAGTTCAAGAGAGCCTACAAGACTACAGTAGGGTTGGAAAGCATGCCTGATAGTGAAAGGAGCTCACCAGGTTAAGGATGACTGGAACACTGTCTACAGGTATCTACATGGATAGCAGCCATTTGAGAATAGAGGGTTCTTTAATGTAGCAGATGAAGGTATCACAAGCTCCAGTGGATGGAGGTTGAAGCTAAACAAATTCAGACTGGAAATATGGTGCAAATATTTACCAGTGAGGGTAATTAACCATTGGAACAACGTACCAAGGGTTGTGGTGGATTCACTATCACTGGAAGTCTGTATACCAAGATGAGATGGTTTTCTAACAGATCTGTTCCCATCAGGGAAGTCCTCTGGCCTGTGTTATATAAGTGGACACACTCGGTATCACATTGGCCCCTTTGAGTGAGGGCTCAGAACAGACAGCGAGAAGAACCCAGTCGAACGGAGAGAAGGCACACAATCCCCCCAACTGTGTGATGGGCAGGGTTCACTCCAATGCAAGCCCACTGCAGGGTGAGGGAAACAGTGCGAACTGTGACATGGGCCCAGAGCACTCAGAAGCCGTTTGTTGTTGAATGTGAATTAAATTATTAACAGGATGAAGAGCTGAATTCAGAATGGACGTTACCCTGGAAGGCTCTTTCAAAACTATTTGGTTTTGGGGCAGTGATGCGGGTGGCAGAACTCCAGGCAAAGGCTCCAAGCAAAGAATTTTGCCGTGGTTTAGAAAGTACTCAAGAGTCTGCAGTATGTGTAGGAGTCAGACAAACCTTGCGACCTGACAGCCTGGCATTCTAACAATCTGCATCCAGCCAGCCATTTGCCTGGAACAAAAACAAACCTATTTTGTAATAAAGCTAATTTCTAAACTCAAATATTTTTGTTCCAGGATCAAGGTCTGAAGTGAGGGACACAGCTCTAATTGGTGTATGTTAAATGTTTTATTCTGGAAGAAAAGAGAACATTGGAGGAGAAATTAGTTGATCATTAACCTGACAGAATTTGGTCTGTCCCTCTTGAATGATAAAACTGATACACCCAGGAGTTTCACTAAGCTAGCCTATTATTCTTTTTTTCCCCTCTATGGCACTATATTATTATGCCTGGCGTAATGGAATGTGTATCAGTGTGCCCCAGCCATGTATTTCCCCTTTCTCTTAAGAGCTGAATATTTTGAACAGACATAAAAAGTAGCCTGACTCCTATCCCACAGCTCAGGTTAACCCCTCTCTGCCTCCCAAGGAATATGCGAGTCCCTTCACAGTGTAACACTTACTTCTCTTTGTTACAACCAATGCACTTGTCCTTTCCTTTGTTGTTGCTTATACAGAAATGAAGTGACATGTAATGCCCAATGAAGACCATTAGGAAAATTATATGCTGTACATTCAAGCTACGCCAGCAACTACTATATCTTCCCTTGCCAAGCACGTGACATTTGTTTCCTCTGCTCCAGGAATATAGAGCAGAGACAGGAAAAGCCAATACAGAATGTGAGCACTTCAACTTAGGGAGCTGACTGCATCCCAGAAGTTTGGATAATGTGATAAACAAGGCAGAGCTCCTACCTAATTGTTCCACTCCATTGGTGTAGCCAGTAGGGTGACCAGACAGCAAGTGTGAAAAATCGGGATGGGGGTGGGGGTAATAGGAGCCTATATAAGAAAAAGACCCAAAAATCAGGACTGTCCCTATAAAATCAGGACATCTGGTCACCCTAGTAACCAGAGCAAAACCCAGCCTGCCCTCAGGCAAGAGATGCCTTTGGAGGGCGCAGCTGGGCAAAACTTTCAAGCAAAAAACACAGATTCAGGTTGACCAAAACAATTTGTGAAGTTGGGTCTATTTCAGCGAACTGTTTTGGAAGTAAATTAAAAGAAATGAGAATGTCAAAAAAGGTTCATTTTGGCATTTCCAAACCAAAAAACTTGTTGAATTTTCATTTTGGAAAGATGTTCTGTTTTGTTTAAAAACCATTTTAACACATTATAAAAAGCTTGAAATCTAAATGAAGAATTTCATTTTGGGCTCAACCAAAACGTTCCCATCAATACGACAAAACTTTTTCCCCAACATTTCTGTTCACTGAACACACACTTTGAAACATGTTCACTTTGAAACAAGTTTCCCTCCCCCCCACAGTGTTTCAGACCCCACCCAAACCAAATCCTCAATTAACCACACAACCTTGCTGGGGGGTTTCTTAGTGGGTCACATTTATGGCAGGAGTTTTGTGAAGATAAATACGTTAGTGATGATGATGATGGCTCTAAGATCTACTGATGAAAAGCACTCTAAGAGCTAGGTATTGTTATGGCAAGCCCCCCCCCCCCAAACAAACAAACAAACAAACGTTGCCAAAAGACTGTGGCAGAAAATGTGTTGGGAGTTTTTTGTTACCGATTTTCACCTCATTAGTCTGGGCTTCTCCACTCTGGATTTTCCTCCTCTGCTCTCTGTACAGTCGCCCTGGAGGCTGTGTCTCACCTGCATGTACCGTACCTACCGACTGCCCTCTATTATGCTATAGGCACTGGCGAGGTGTGAGATCTTGTAGGCCTGATGGGTGCTGGACTAGGTACCATGCCATAGTCTGCCATTTGCCTGCACAGGACAATGCACCTCTGATGCGACAGAAATAGACATCAAGGTGATTGGGGTAGTAATTCACTTCCAGTGTCTTTCACTCCTAGGAAATACAGACTGACTTTGGCTCAACCCACATTGTTATACTATGTTTTGGCTCTTTAATGTCACAAAGATTCCTGATTCCAGGCCAGTTGGGAAGGAAACAAATGCTCGTGTTTCAAAACGCCGAGACTGTCAAGCTCTTGGGTTGCCATCGTGCATGCTGGCAGACATTCAATAAAGCACTCAGTCCTTCTTATGCTGTGGAATTGAAATCTAACCTAAAACCCCAGAAACTTTAATCCAACTTTCTTTGGGCCTACCTGAACATTAGTCTTCCAATCGGTTTTCTTTGGTCTCACCTACAGATGCCAGACAAACAATAATACTCAATGCAATGTACCGTGCCTGCAGGAAGGACTTCCCCTTCCTGTAAAATGCTTCCTCCTTGGGAGGAGACAAAGAGCAAAGTCTAGAAACAGCTCCTAAGTATTTAAAACAGCCAAACCAACTGAAAGATTTGGAATTAGGGTTGCCAATCCTCCAGGGTTGTCCTGTAGTCCCCTGGAATTAATTAAAGATTATGTCATGTGATGAAGCCTCCAGGAATATGTCCAACTACAATTGGCAACTCTATTTGGAATGCATGAAACAATCTTGTTATTTTGCCTAATTGAAGCAAACAGTCATCCTGAATATAAAGGTGAAGGAATGAGAGCTGTTACTAACGCACTGCAAACGTATCATACAAACCATTTTAAAATGTCTCTAGTCCGCAGATCTTTTGTGCCACGTTCTACCTCCTCCCTTGGTCAGAGCAAATGCTTCTGCTCTGCATATGGACACTTAGAGCCCAGAGGAGAAAACCCTTGTAGGCAAGTGACAAAGTCAATAGGCAAAGCTTTTAATAGAAACCGAAGGTTTTGTTTATCCAAGAATATTAAGCATCCAGATTCCCCTCAGGTTACAGCACACAAGTCAGTAAACTTTTAAGTTCTTAATACAGTTGAATGGGGAGGGGAGGGAATGACAGAAACCTTCATGTGGCATAATTGGCTCAGCTACTAGACGAACATGATGGCCTTGGCCTTGTGATGCTGCTCAGAGAGGCTGTAGCTATGCTGAGCTTGACAGGACCTGCAGGAGGGCCTTCCTCTGAGGGGCAGCAAGGCAGTAGCGTTGCTATGGAGTTCTGGGACCATTACATGCTCCCAGCCTGACCTCTGCATAGGCCAGACACAAGCCACTTGGTGTTGACTTTATACTGAACTTGTTACAGTGACTATTCAGGCTGTGGGCTGGGTGTCCTACTGAAGGCAGGGTGGGCCAATGGGGCAGGCACAGGACTGGCAATCAGGAGCTCTGGGTTCTAGTCCTCACTCTGCCATTGGCCTGTTGTGTCACCATGAGCGAATCACCCCCACTTACACTTGGGAGGCTGTGGGACCTAGTGGATCAAGCACAGGATGGGATTAAGGGCTATCACAATGTAAGGCAGGAAGCTGTGCAGCCTTACAAGCCCTCCATCAGAAGAAGAGGGGCAGGTGTCCCTGCCCAGTGCCCAGGCAGGTGATGGTTGGAGATCTGAGACTGCCTGGGAACTCCTGCAGTGAGCCATGGAGGAGGGAAATTCAGGGGCAGTTACCCTGAAATGGTGAGAGAAAGGAGACTTAAGTTGCCATAGTACATTCAATTTTTAGTCTCTCCTCTGAGGCTACCAGTAAGGAGGTCATTAGTGCCAGCTGTGCTTGTGGGTTTGTGATGTTTAGTAAGATCTGGAGTGAGGCCCCTAAAGAGCTGTCAGACAGTTACAGGCCTCCCAGACCAGATTCAAATGTAATCCTAGAGGTCTGCATCTATTCCCTATCCCATCCCCAGTGCTCCCCAGGCATACTCTCAAAGGCACTTCCGCTAGGGTTACCATATTTTGAGTGTCCAAAAGGAGGACACTCCACGGGGCCCCGCCCCCGCCCCAACTCCACCCCTTCCCCAACGTCCCCGCCCCAACTCCGCCCCCTCCCCTGCTTCCCGCGAACATTTGATTCGCGGGAAGCCTGAAGCAGGTAAAGGGGAGGTGGGGGGAGGAGGCGTGGCCCAGTCTGGCCCCCCCCGGCGTCTCCAGCCTGGGTCGGCTCGGGCCCTGGGGTGCCGGCCCCGGGCCAGCCCCCGGCCGAGCACCACCGGCCCGCCCAGCACTGCCGGTCCCCGGCCCCCGGCTCGGCACCGCTGGCCCGGCCCCCGGCTCGGCCCCGCATGTCCCGATTTTCCCGGACATATCCGGCTTTTTGGGATTTCCCTCCGGACGGGGATTTGGAGCCCAAAAAGCCGGACATGTCCAGGAAAATCCGGACGTATGGTAACCCTATCTGACTCTCCACTGACCTGCATGCAGCCTACTCACATTCCCC